>NC_056750.1:752103626-752191126 GCF_019279795.1 Protopterus annectens
ATCCAATTGTCCTTGCCCAGAAAGGGTAGAATGGACTATAGCGTGACCATCCGGAATCTTGTTCTCTTTACAAACTTGTTTAGTTTGCTGAGATCTAATATTAGTCTCCAGTCCCCTGTCTTTTTTGGTACCAAAAAGAACCTTGAGTAGATTCCGGATCCTAGTTGGTCTGCTGGGACTGGCTGGATGGCTCTTTTTGCTAGCAGTTTTGATATCTCTGATACTGCTAGTTCCCTTAGACCGGGTGGAACGTCTGGAAGGGTTCCCTTTTGCTGAATTGGGGTTTGGATAAAGGGAATTTTGTAACCCTCGGATATGATCGACTGTACCCATTTGTCTTAAGTTAGGGAAAGCCAGGCTATTGGGTACAGCGACAATCTTCCCCCGACTGCCTCCGAAGGTGGACAATCGGGCAACATCAAAGGGATGCTGGAAGGGTTTGTCAGAGAGAGGCTCCCTGCTACCCTGGTTCTGCGGACCCCCTCTGCCCCTAGGGCGGTGTCTGTTGTTGTTACCCCCTCTGCTTCTGGGGGTAAACTGACCTCTTGCGTCAGGCGTGACTCCTTGAGATTTGCGGAACCACATTTTCCCACCCTTCTGACCCTTAGGGTATGGTCTTGAAGGGGTGGAGAAACGGACTCCTACGGCAGAAAGAGTCTTGCCATCTTGTTCACATCTGGTCAAGGTGTCTTTCACTTGAGGTCCGAACAAAGCCGAACCATCAAAAGGGGAATTTGTGAAGGACGCCTTGAAAGGGTCCGCGAAATTACACAGCCGCATCCAGGCGTGACGCCTTAAGGCCACTCCTGTGCCTGCGGCCCTACTCGCTCCATCGGCTGCATATGAAATTAGACGCATGGAGGAGTTAACAATCGAGTTCAGGGTTCCAAGCTGTGAGTTTATTTTATCCTGGGACCCAGCAGCTGATGAATCCTGTAAGACTTCTCCCAACTCTTTTAGAATATCTCTCTGAAGGCGGGTGAAGTGACACAAGTAATTCAGCGACCGCATGGCAAAGGTCGCTGAAGAAAACATCCGCTTACCGTACCTATCCATGGTCCTAGAATCCTTATTAGGAGGATGGATAGGTACTGAAGGATCAGCTAGTTCCTTCTTGGTGGCTGCAGCAACCACCATGGCATCAGCCGGTACACCTTTTGTTAGGAATTGCTTGTTAACTGGTGCTGTGATGAATTTAGATGGCCTCCGAGGGGTGGGTTCCACCGAATCCGGGGCTGACCACGCCTTCCGAGCCACTACTTCCATAAGGGGGTCGAAAGGCGGAGACACCCAGGAGGTGGAGGGTCGAGAACCAAACACCTCCAGGTACACTGACTCGTCCTCGGAAGGATTAAGGGAAGACCAGTTCCCCCTCTGCTTTAGGATTTCTAGGATGTCTGAGAAAGAGACATCCACAGAGGGGGACTTTGGGGATCCCTCCGACTCATCCAAGTCAGTGTCAGATGTAATGGACTCAGGGGAGTCCACATGCTTCCTCTTACATGTCCTCTTACGCGGAGGCTCCGCTGACAGGTCAGGAGAAACCTCGGAAGAGGAAGAAATTCCCAGTGGGGAAACCTGAGGCGTTGGATCTCTGGGTCCGGGAGCAAGAGAGTGGGAAGAGACATCAGCAGGCACTGTAGTGGGAGGAGCTGATGGAGCTGACTATGCCCTGGGGCTATTACGCTCCTCATCACCTCGAAGGCTCCCCTATCAGAAAGGCCAGAGGTCCCCCACTCCGAAGAGGTAGGAACCCCAGGCCGCACCGACAGGGAAGGCTCCGAGGCCGATGTCGGGGCCGAGCTCACCAGCGCCGACACTCTGAGAGGGAGAATGGGGTCGGACAATGGTCCGATGCCACTCACACCCTCGGAGCCAACGAGAGAGATCAGGTGCCCGGATCCGTCCAATGAAGGCATCAAGGAGGAGATCGGAGCGGAAAACGAAGGAGCCGAAGGGGGAGGTATCGGCTCCGACTCAACAACAGTCACGGCTCCGAGGAGCTCCGGCTCCGAACTCTGAGGGAGAGTCGAAGGAGGAAAAATAGGTGGAGTCATAATAGTTCCCGTCTGATGAGACGGGCTACAGATCATCTGGGCCAATGCCTGAGACTTTAACAGCCTACTTACCACTCTCTCAAGGTCGTGATCTGAAAGTCTGGACGACCGAGAAGATCGGCTCCGATGGCTCCGCTCCGAGAGCAGGGGAGATCTCGGAGCCGAATGGATGGACTCCAATGAAGGGGATATTGACCTCTTCTTAGATGGAGCCAAAGGAGCCGAGGACACGTCGGCTCCAGCCGGAGCCGACAGTGAATGTATGGACTCAGAGGTATCGGCACCGACTGGTGCCGAGACCGGAACCTGTGACTCAGAGGGATCGGCTCCAGCCGGAGCCGATCTAGGCACAGACAAGGAGCCAGCAGCCGAAGGCTTAGTACTTGGAGCCGACGATTTTGCTGGTTTCGAAGGCCTCCCCGATGCAGACTTAGTCGGGGAGCCCTCGGGCTTTAAAAAGCCCCTCAGTATAAGTTTGTTCCTGCGCTCCTGCAGGACTCTTGGACTGAATACATGACATAAAGAACAAGAGTCCTGCAGGTGCAGGGGTCCCAAGCAGTAAACACAAGAAGTGTGACTGTCTGTCAGAGACATTTTCTGACAGCACGAGTCACATTTCTTAAAGCCTGAGACCTTGGTTTCCTTTGGTTCCTTCGACATAACAGTGTCGAGGGATCACAAAAGGAAGAGAAAATACACACACACACACACACACACACACACACACACACACACACAACACTCAAAAAACAATAAAATAACAATAAAAACATTAATTAGGATACTGACACACCCAAACACTCCACAGGATCCCTAAGAAAAATTAGGAAAGGGGCAGGCTTAAGGCCTAACCTAAGAGTGGAGGGGGAGGGATATAAGGGATAAAAAGGGAAGGTATAAACAGGAATAGAATTAAAGGTAGTCGCTAACTATTTGAAAAACAACTGTGGTGAAAAATTAACTAAAAGGGGTGACTGAATACTATATATATAAAGACTTACCAGGAGCCGGTAAAAATACGCACCTCGCAGGCGAAAGTGGCAAACGAGATCTGGGGAGTTATCGCCTAGCATCATGGGATATAGAGTTGCCTCGAGCCGGTAAAATAAGCTCTCGAGCTTTAGTAAGTGGCCGAGTCGGAGCCGAGGATCGGCTCCGAACCCATCCAGCAAGAATGAAGGCGAGACTGACAACTTAACATCAGATATTAACAAATGTTACAATAAGAAGTTCCTGCTGTATAATAAGTACTAGGCTTATGAGCATCTGAGCTTGCTATAATCAAGGTAGTTAGTGGGTAGAAAGAAAGGTAGTGGTTGGCTGGGGTGGGTAATATTAGAGTTGGAGTTGCAAGGGACTAGCCAGCATGTTTTTAGGTGCACTTTTAGTAAAGTTTTGAAGTGGGTGCATGATGGTACGGAGGTAATTGTGGGTGGGAGGGAGTTCCATAATTTGGCTATGACGCAAGAGAATAGAGCTTCACCAGCAAAGTTATTGGCTTTAGTGATCTGCAAGTGATTTTTGTTGCTGGATCTTAGTGGTCTGATGGTGCGATAGGGCTGGAGTAGATTCTGGAGGGATGGGACATTTAGTGGATGGTTTACTAGTTTGTGGGCAAGTGAGAGTTGATACCATTGAAGGAGGTGTGGGAGTTCAAGCCAGCCCAGTTCAGCAAGTGAGAGACAGTGGTGACTATGGTAGGATGCCTCTGTGGCAAATTTGGCAATTTTGTTGTAGCAGGTCTCTAGCTTGTTTAGATCGCATTGCCTTAGGTTGGTATATATTGGAGAGGCAAAATGTAGGGTGGAGATAAGGTGGGAATTTGCTATCGAAATCTTTGTTGCTTTGGTGAGAAGTTGCTTATTTTTGTATAACGCTCCTAGTTTTTTGTGGACTTTTTTTATGGTCATGGATATGTGAATGTCAAATTTTAGTTTATTGTCTATTTCCACTTCTAGCAATTTGGTGTGTTCAGTTGGGTATATAGTGGTGTTGTCTTTTGCTGTGATGTTAAAGTGAGAGTTGTTTTGAAAATGTTTGGTGGGTTGGAAGATGAGTAGTTTAGTTTTGTTTGGGTTGAGTATTAATTGGGCATCGGATAACCAAGTTTCAACAGAGGAAAAGGCTTCCTGTGTGACTTTTTGCAGTTTAGGTAGGGACTGGGCTGAGCAGATGATAGTTGAGTCATCTGCATATTGTATGTGTGTGCCATGTTTGGTGGCAGAGGCTAGATTATTGGTGAAAACAGAGAAGACTAGGGGTCCAAGGATGGATCCTTGGGGAACCCCTATGGAGACAGGTAGTTGGGGAGATATGTCATTCTGCCATACAACGGATTGTTGGCGGTCAGACAGGTAACTCTGAAATCAGTTGGTGACTGATTGAGAGAAGGATAGGTTATTGAGGACAGAGATGAGTTGTTTGTGTGGACCATGTCAGATGCTTTAGATAGGTCTAGAAAAGTAGCAGAGGAGAGATAGCCATTGTTTTTATGCTGAAGGATAGTGTTAATAAAGGATAGAAAGGCAGTGGTGGTGATATGGTTTGGTCGGAAACCATGCTGAGTATTGGAAAGGAGGTTGTTAGTAAGGAGGTAGTCTGAGACCTGAGAGTGTATGCATCTCTCTAGTATTTTGGGGAGTGGAGAGAGAATAGCTACGGGGCGTTAATTGGTTAGTTCTGTGGAGGGGCCACCTTTGTGGAGGGGAATTATATGTGATACTTTCCACAGTGTGGGAACGTAACTTTCTGACCGAGATCGGTTAATCAAGATGGATACTGGGTAGACCAGAGCATCAGCTGCGATTTGTAGGTATTCACTTGGGAGGTTGTCTGCTGCTAATTTGGTGGGCTTAAGTTTAGTTAAGAGTTTTTTTATGTCGGAGGTATGTACAGGAGAAAAAGAGAAGGCAGTGGGGAGATTACTAGTTGAAGGTGTGGGTTGGAGGGGAGAGGGGTTGTGTTGTTTAGCTAGTGATAGTATGGTTTGTGTGAAGTGTGTGTTGAATGAGGTAGCAATATTTTCGGAGGCGTGAGGGATGTTAGGAGGAGGGGTACTGACTTTACCTGGGTGAAGGATGGAGTTTATGGAGGACCAGAATTGTTTGGGGTTGTGTTGGGAGGAGTCTAGGGCAGACTGGTAGTACTGGAATTTGTCCTGTTTTATTAGCTTTTTGATTCTATTGCCTAGTTCTAGGAATTTCTGCCTAGTTGAGGGGTTTTTGGTTTTGCACCAGTGCTCCCAGGCTTTATCCCTGTTTTTCATTTCTGACTTAGTGGTTTTCTGTAGCCATGGGGAGGGTTGTGCTTTCGTTCTGGAAAGTCTTATGGGGGCATGGTAATTAAGGATGCTCAGGAAGGTAGTATTAAAAAATTCAACTGTGTCATCAAGACTGAGGTACTTTGGAGGATGACAGTTACATTCTTTGAGGGATGAGATGAATGTGAGTGGGTTAAAGTTTAGTTTTTTATGTATTTGACGGTAGATGACAGGTTTAGCTTGGTATAGGTATTTTTTGAGTAAGAATGTTGAGGAGTGATCACTGAGGCTATCTGATAAGCAGCCTGTTATATATTACTGGGGCTCTTACTGACTAGTATCCAATCCAGAGTAGTGTGCTTGCTGGAGTTTTTATTTATCTTGGTTGGCGACTGGACTAGTTGAGTGAAGCCATGAAGGTTTACATGATGGGTTGGATGATTGCCAAAACAGGATTGCCAGTCAATATTGAAATCACCTAAAATTATAGTTTCTTGGGGGGAGATGGTGGATAGACCAGCTGGGGAGGTTTTCTAATGGAGGGATGTTTTGGCCAGGTGGAAAGTAGCATCCAATTATGTTGATGGTTTTGTTTTGGTTTATTTTGAGGTTGGTCTATATTATTTCTTCATTGCCTATTTGTGGAGCTGATGATTTTAAGATCTGGATGTTTAAATGCTGTTTAAATATTATAGCTATACCGCCTCCTTTCTTGATTAGCCGGTCTACTCTTAGTATGCCGTAACCGGTAGGGAGTATTTGCTCACTGGTAATGTGAGGTTTTAGCCAGGTTTCTGTCAGGATGACTATATCTGGGGAGTACAAGTCTATGGTGGCATGGAGTTCATGGACTTTGTTGGATATACTTCTAATATTTAGGCTTAGTAGAAGGAAGTCACTTGGCTTTTTATGGGCTGTGATATGGGAGAAATTGTGGTTTCTAGTCTGATTATGAGGATTGGGGTTGGAGATGGTAGGGCCAGCGTTGGGGTGGATGTCTCCACTTAGGGCTAGTTTTGATATGCATGAGGTTATTAGTTTTCTCAGTTTTTGAATGTGTTTGTTTATTAGGGAAACTATATGATTGTGCTCTGTGGGTAATAGGTATGGTGGGAGGGTTACTATGTTAAGTTGTAGGGATGCTTTATGTTTGAGTAATATAGTTGGTAGAATATGTGGGAGTGCATAGGGATGGTTCTTGAGTTGGTGGGAGGGGAGCTGAGTGAGGATGAGACATGAGTGGTGGTGTGAGTAGTAGTACAGTGGTAGTGGTTGAGTGGGGGAATGATGGAGATTTGGTAGGATGTAAGATATGCAAGGAGAGTGCATGCAGTGAGGTAGCGTTGGGTTTAGTGCTGTGGTTGGCTATTGGAAAGATGGGAGGGGTTTGTGAGTGTAATAATGGTAGGACCACTGTGGGGTGGAAGGGAATAGGGACAGGGTGGAGAGCAAAGCGGGTAGAGACCCTGTTAGTTGCTCTTATGAGGGGGCTGGAAACAATCAGGTAACAGAGTAAACTGATAAATGAACATATGATAGTGACAAAGGATGGTTGTAGTTTTAAAAATGGTGCCTGCCACAGGTAATATTTATTAACTTTGGGATTGGCTTACGGTAATAAACAGGGAAGGAGGAGGGGGAGAACAAGGGTGTGAGCAGGCAGTTCTTTTGTACTGCTGCTAATGAGCCAAAGCAAAGACAAGTTTGTGTTTAAGAAACAATCAGAATTGACCAAGGACTGCTCTGAAACTGTAAGTCATTTCTTGACCATTTTTCAGGTGGAAAAACAGGATAACCTTGTATCAGTAGGCTTCTGTGGTCTCAGTTTAAATTAACAAACACACAGTATTGATCAGTTATGGATACTATTCGCTAACAGAAGGGAATAAGAGAGAAAGTGGAAGATGAGTGTGTGTGGGGGGGAGGGGCTGCTTACAAGCCAAAGCAGAGTGCTCGCCAGGGGAAAATGAATATTGGCTCAAACAGGTAGACACATACTCAAAAGTTAACTTTAGCTGTTTGCAGACAGTTCAGATCCGGACTGCGCTTTTCTTATAAGAATGATAAAGGTGGTACCGCAGTTGAATACTTAAGAGTGGTGTTAGGTTCAAAGTTAACTTTAGCTGTTTGCAGACAGTTCAGACCCGGACTGTGCTTTTCTTATAAGAATGATAAAGGTGGTACCGCAGTTGAATACTTAAGAGTGGTGTTAGGTTCAAAGTTAACTTTAGCTGTTTGCAGACAGTTCAGACCCGGACTGCACTTTTCCTATAAGAATGATAAAGGTGGTACTGCAGTTGAATACCTAAGAGTGGTGTTAGGTCTAGAAAAGAAGAGTACAGAGAGGAGTAAGCACTTTGAGACGGTAAAAATATATTATAAAGATTACAAAAAACAAACTGAGCAAATAGCTACTGCATACAGGAAAATATGTCTTGAACCAACTACTAGTATATGCAGATACTGAGCCAATTGGAACAACATCTGTTAGAAAAAACCTCATCAGACAGTTATGCAGTCACAGATAAAAATATAGCGAGCAGCACTCTGTCCTGGATATCTAATTTGATTCTATCCACCAGTAGCAGCACAATTACATAGAAATAATTAGACACCAGTATGAGCTGTCTACACACAACACATTTACATGAATAACATTAGTGAACAAGGTGCAGCTATGCAAATAGACTATACTATTATACTAAAAACAACTTGGTGAAGACAAAATGCTAGCATGCCATAGTAACTTCCAATAATAAAGCATAAATCATATTAGATGTCTAACACAATTCAACATAAATAAACATATACAGGTGTAAAATGTCTAACACAATTCAACATAAATAGGCATATACAGTTGTAAAACACTTACTGGAGAGACACTGAGCTCCTCATGGGGCCTGTAGCAGAATGGATTGTAGTTTTAAAAATGGTGCCTGCCACAGGTAATATTTATTAACTTTGGGATTGGCTTAAGGTAATAAACAGGGAAGGTGGAGGGGGAGAACAAGGGTGTGAGCGGGCAGTTCTTTTGTACTGCTGCTAATGAGCCAAAGCAAAGACAAGTTTGTATTTAAGAAACAATCCGAATTTCCCAAGGACTGCTCTGAAACTGTAAGTTATTTCTTAACCATTTCTCAGGTGGAAAAACAGGATAACCTTGTATCAGTAGGCTACTGTGGTCTCAGTTTAAATTAACAAACACACAGTATTGATCAGTTATGGATACTATTTGCTAACAGAAGGGAATAAGAGAGAAAGTAGAAGATGATAGTGTGTGTGTGTGTGTGTGTGTGTGTGGGGGGGGGCTGCTTATAAGCCAAAGCAGAGTGCTCTCCAGAGGAAAATGAATATTGGCTCAAACAGGTAGACACATACTCAAAGTTAACTGTAGCTGTTTGCAGATAGTTCAGACCCGGACTCTGCTTTTCTTATAAGAATGATAAAGGTGGTACCGCAGTTGAATACTTAAGAGTGGTGTTAGGTTCAAAGTTAACTTGAGCTGTTTGCAGACAGTTCAGACCCGGACTGCTCTTTTCTTATAAGAATGATAAAGTAGTACCGCAGTTGAATACTTAGGAGTGGTGTTTTCAAATAACCTAACACCACTATATAAATAAACTATATAACAAAAGGAAAAAATTGCTGTCCAGGACCAAGGATGAGAAGGTACCCAACTGGAAGCAATCTCTCCTTAGCCTGAACAAGCAAATAAGAGCACTAGTGAAATCCTCTAAAGCTAACTTCGAGTCCAAATTGGCCACATCTACACTAGAGACAAAATCATAAGGCCTTCACATATCTCAAAGGAAGCACCCAGATCTGTTCAGAACTGGTGGTCAAGAACACCACATACACAAGTGCTGTAGATACAGCTAACCTACTGGCTGACAGATTCAGTGAAGACTTCTCCCCTCTGTCCCCCATCAGTAAATAAGGACATCCCCAGTACCTGCTCCCCTCCCCTTATCTCTAGGGAACAGGTCATCACTGCCCTCTCAAAGGCAAAAAATACAGCCCCCATGGGACCCGATAACATCCCAGGCTGCATCCTACATGAACTCAGGCATGAACCTGCAGCACCATTAGGCACCCTATTCAACCAAAGACTGAGTACCGACTTTGTCCCAGCTGAGTGGAGGACAGCCACTGTCATCCTTTTACACAAAGGTGGAGTGTCCATCAATCCTGGAAATTATAGACCCATCAGCCTAACTAGTCTGATCTGCAAGGTCATGATTTGGATTTTCATGGAATTCATTAACAGGGACATTGGCAATCTCCAAACAATCGACCCCACACAGTGTGGCTTCGTCAAGAGGAGGTTATGTCTGTTAAATCTGGTCAACTTCTTTGAGACAGTCACCACAGCCATGGCCAAGGGGAAGACGGTGCACACTGCCTACCATAACCTGGCCAAAGCCTTCAACACTGTTCCCCAGTTGGGCATAATAGATAAACTCTTTCAACTAGGAATCAATCCATATGTTATCAGATGGGAAGCAAACTGGCTCACTGATAGAACCCACCTAATCAAAATAGGAAAAGCCACCTCAAGCAGTGGACCTGTAACGAGCGGCGTACCCCAGGGTTCGGTTTTGGGGCCTCTTTTATTCGGGATATACTTCTCTGATGTGCAGGCCAAAACCAGTGGGCTGTGGCTGACCAACTTTGCAGATGACTGCAAGTTGGGCACGGTCATAAGTTCCCCAAGTGATGTGGACATCTTTCAAGAGGGTCTCACCCAAACAAATGACTTGTGCCAGAAGCATAGCCTCAAGCTGAATGCCAAAAATGCATCATCATCCCCTTTAAGAGTGACATCCCCACATATTATTACATTAATAACAACATCCTAAGCACGCAATCAGTTGTGAGGGATTTGGGCACCCAGGTTTATAGCAACCTTACTTTTGACCACCATGTTGCTTCTGTTGTACGGAAAGCTTTCTACATGGCCCACCTCATAAGTAAGGGTATCTCATCCAGGGACAAGGAGGTCATAACATCCCTGTATTCTTCCCTTATAAGGCCAATTACTGAGTACAACTTCCCCCATCGGCATGTACCTTGCAAAGCACATGCAGCAGCTGGAGAGACCACAGAGGTTCCTCACCAGGAGAATCCAGGGCCTCAAACACCTACCCTACACAGACAAGCTAAAAGCCCTGTCCTTCTACTCAGTTTCATCCAGACTCCTCACAAGTGACCTCTGTCTGGCATACAAAGCAATCTCAGACCCTGCCTTGATGGGACTGCTGCATATCCTCAAGTCAAGCTCCACTAGAGTAACCCACATGCACGACTTCATCCTGGTCTGTGACATCAATAGGACTTGTTGGCGGGACAGATTTCTGTCCCAGAGACTCCCCCATTTGTGAATTATACTCCCTCTGCACGTCAAGCAGAGTACATCATTATCCCTTTTCAAGCACAACCTGGATAACTGGATGGGAATCAGAAAATGTACCCCTGGGATTCCACCTGTATCCCTACTGGACATGGGCTTTGGGTGCTGACTTGTCTAAACATGGGGTAAACCCTTATCTAGGCTTATAAGGGCCATAGGCCAATAGCTTAGTAACTTCCTATGATCCTATGAGTAAGTGCCAGTTATGTTCACTGCAACAAGAAATAAGGACCAACACAAATGCCACTTCTGTCCCAAAAGGAAAGGAAGAGACTTTCTGGATAGACACTATTGAGCATGCTCTAAATAAAGTGATAAATGCTACACAATGATATATCCTGTGCTCCAAATGTCACTCTGTTTCTGATTTCTCATTGCTGCACCAGAGAAAAATAAAATGATCTAAGCAAACCTCTTGTATAAGACTTTTTTTTTCCTGAAGAATGTGCTATCTGTTTCAAGGGGTTAGGGTATGCAGTTAGGTTTTGCAGTAAAGTGTGCATCTCATATCTGACTGATATGCATGCAGACTGTTGATTTAGGGATACAAGATGATTACATTAAAAAAATCCCTATGTGCACTTAAAATTCTAAAAATGTGGCTAAAATTGCACTCAGGAAACCAAAACAAGAGACTTTTTATTGGGATAAAGCCACCTCAGCTCTAACACAAAAATGAATAAAAAAACATTTTTCACAAGGGGGAGAAGTCCCCCACAGCTTCCACATGATGTCAGAGTCACTGTTGCAATATGCAGCACATCCACCTCAAGAGCAGAAAACTGTGGGTTATATTCTCACAGCAGGTAGATGGATTGCTGAGAATGCAGTGGAGCATAAGAAAAGGTGCTGCACTCCTGAGTGTGTCATTCTTCACGAGATGTTTAACTGAGGTCCCATCTGCTTGAGCAGATGATAACTCGTGGATATAAAAGATCCCCTACCACCTAACAAAATGAGTAGGGTCCTTTTATTCAGTCTATTTAACACACCATAAAAATAACTACATATTTACCAAATTTACATATTCACAGGCATATATATATATATATATATATATATATATATATATATATATATATATATATATATATATATATGCATTCTATTTCTTGATATTTTATCATTTTTTTTAAATCCTCATTGTTATTCATCCATAATTAAACCCCAACTACTACTTCCACAAACAATCTGATTTTTCACAATATATCTGCCAAAATCCATTTCCCATTAAACAAAATTGTATTCAGTCTTTCATTCCAGATAACCTGTATTACATAAAATAAATTCATATCTACCCTTCTTATAGGTTCAGAGGTGATTACTAGGCTAATGGCACAAGAGCCTTTACAAACCTAGCCAATAATACCCAGGATGTGACAGTATTATACCTTAATTCTTTAGATATTGGATGGTGTAGTATCAGGGTAGTGAGTCTTTGGGTGTTGGAGCCCTGAGTCATTTTACAGACTACCTCTGTCCATAAGGGACATGGGATGTACTCCAGGAGTGAATATATGATTCCCCATCTATTTATCCAAATTCCTTTTAAGAGAGTGATGGATGCACTTTGTTTTACAAACATGAGAAGTTTATTCCATAGACGAAGCAACCTTTGGGATATGAATCTGTCATAGGATCACAGCATCTTAGGAGGCTACTAGGCTAATGGCCCTAGCGTCCTTACAAGCCTAGCCAAGTTCTACCATTATTTTCACGATCAGCACCTACTGCCCCTGTCCAAGAGGGACATAGGTGAAATACCCAGGATGAATTTACGGTTAGCCATCCAATCATCCGGACTGCATTTGAAGAAGACCAATGAGGTGCTCTGTTTGACATGAAGTGGGACTCTGTTCCTAAGGTGTAGTAACCTCTGGGAGACACATCTGTCCCTCCAGCAGGTTCTATTAATGTCACATACCAGGTTAAGTTCTATAGTGTGAGTAACCTGTGTATCATTTGACTTGTGGATATGCAGCATTTCCAGTAAAGTATGGTCAGAGATTGCCATATATGCAAGGTAGAGATCACCACTGAGCAGTCTGTATGAAACAAAATAAAGTGACAGTGATTTCAGACGATCCACATACAACAGATGCTGAAGACCTTGAACTTTCCTTGTGAGGAACCTTTGAGGTCTCTTCAATTGCTGCAGGTGCTTGGAAAGGTACATAGTAAAAGGGGCATCCTGATGAGGGAAGAGTACAGGGAGGTTACAACTTCTTTTTTTCTGGAGGCAATGCCCTTACATATGAGGTGAGCAGTATAGAATGCCATTCTTACTACTGTGGAGACATGGTGATCAAAGATAAGGTTGTTGTCAACCTGTGTGCCAAGCACTGAGTGTGTACCTAGGGTGTTGGTATTGATGTGATAGTTAGCAGGAACAACGTTCATACCGAAAGGGATGATAATAAATTTTTTGCATTGAGTTTAAGGCCATGACTTTGGTACCAATCATTTGTGTGTGTAAGACCCTCTTGTAGGATGTTGGCATCGTTTGGACATTCTGTGACCACTCCCAGTTTGCAATCATCAGCAAACTATCAGCCACAGACCTTTAGTTTTTGCTTGTACTTCTGAGAAATAGATACCAAACAGTACAGGTCCCACAAATGATCCCTGTGGAACACCACTAGTTATAGGTTTGCTGTTGGAGGTGGAGTCTCCTATTTTAACTATATGGGTTCTTATCAGTGAGCCAGTTAGTGACCCATCTAATGACATAAGGGTTGACACCTAGCTGGGCGAGTTTGTCAAGGATGTCTGATTGGGGGAGTGTCAAAAGCCTTAGCTAAGTCTAGGTAGGCTGCATGCACAGATTTCTCCTCATCCAGGGCCTTGTTGACTGCCTCAACGAAGTCCACCAGGTTTAACAGGCATGACCTCCCTTTGACAAATCCAAACTGAGTAGGGTCAAGTGTTTGGAGATTACCTTTATCTTGGATGATAAGCTCCATGATGATTCGCTCCATGGCCATGCAGATAAGGCTAGTCAGGCTAACAGGTCTATAGTTCCCAGGGTCAGTGGAAGCACCACCTTTGTGCAAGGGGATAACGGTGGCCATTTCCATTCAACTGGGACAAAGCTGCTGCTTAGACTATTTCTTAAAAGAGTAACCAATGGTGTTGCTAATTCTTGTTGGAGCCCATCTAGGACGCAGTGTGGGATGTTATCAGGTCCCATAGATGCTGTGTTTTTGGCCTTAGAGAGGGCATTTACGACCTGCTCTTTAGAGATACAAGGTAGGGGAGAGGTGGTAGGGATGTCATGGGGTACGTATGGTGGGGACAGGGGAGTGAAGTTTTCACAAAACCTGTTAGCTAACAGGTTAGCTATGACCACAGGTTCAGTATACATTGTATCATTAACTACTACTTCAGCACAAATCTGGGCCTTTCCTTTTAGGTTACAGATGTAACTAAAGAACACCTTATGGTTGTCCTCAGTTGAGGAAGCTAATTTGGATTCGTAGTTTGCTTTGGAGGACTTCACAAGAAGTCTTATTTGCTTGTTTAAGCTGAGGAGGGAGTGTTTCCAGTTAATAGATAACTCCCTCTTGCTCTTACACAGCAATTTCTTCCTCTTGTTGTAAAGCCTGTTAATGACAGTTGTCCACCTGGCAGGTTTGCTCTTCCTTGAGGAGCTTATTTTGGTCCTATCAGGTACAATGCAGTTATACAGGTGTTTGTATAAAGCATTGGTGCAACATTCGGCATAGTTGCCAGTTCCATCTGAGGGGAGAGGTGCAGTGAAGCTATTTATACCATCCCGTAAGAGGTTATAATTTGCTTTGGATAGGATTTTTAATGTAGTTGCTGCTGGGGGGGTTGGGCAGGTGTGATAGTTACTTCGAATGATACTGATTTGTGGACAGATCTCACCAGGGAAAACCTCACAGTAGGGGTGCTACAGTGGTCCCCCATATTGGTAAGCATCAGATCCAGGATGTTGGCATATCTTGTGGGGGTGTCAACCAGCTGATACAGGGCGTTGGAGTTAACGAAGTCGAGGAACTTTTGGGCAAGTGAGTTTGAGCATGAGTAATTTATGCAGTCAATGGATGGGTAGTTAAAGTTGCCCAAAACCATAGTGTTTGGATTGATAGACTCAAGTAGATCCAAATATGGAGAGTGAGTGTCCTGATTCATGGAAGGGGTCCTGTAGCTGACAATGGCTTAAATAGGTGTCCTAACAACAGTTAAGTATCTGCAGGGAGTAATATTGTTTAACCAATCAGGAGGTGCATTTATTTTTAATGAATATTGATACACCGCCTCCTTTAGTTTTCACTCCTTCAGTTTGTAGTCTGAATGTATGGAAGGAGGTGCAACCCGGTATGGCTGGGGTGCTCTCCACAGCCTTGAACCAGTCTCCATGACTGTACAAATATTTGCGTCTTCCAAGGATAGGGCTGCTTCCAGTGAGTGCAGTTTCAAGTTAAGACTCCTAGCGTTTAGCAGCATAACCTTTAGACAGAGTTTTTATGTCGAGAATTTTGTTCTTGAGACACTGCCTAAAAAGGGCACTATGGGGGTCGCAAAAACTTTAGCCAGTAGCCAAAATCCCAGGCATGACAGATACCGGCAAAGCATCGAGGTCTGTCGATTATGTAATCCCAAGCTGACAGATACTGGATCCCCTTAGAATGACACCAGAAACTAATCAAATTATTGAAGTAAATCATTTTCTGCTTGTATTGAGGCATCATCCTAGGTGAAGGTAAAATGCAGCTTAAGGCTAGGGACATATCTGTCTGAGACACATAGTCCGAGAGCTCAGTCATGTCTCTCATCATATAGTCCAGGGAGGTACATCTCAAGTTGTTCCCATCAACGTGGACTATGATGGAGTCATAACAGTACCTGTTGTTGAGAGATGTGTGATATGGCAGATCTTGGCACCTGATAGACAGCTGACTGTGACCTTTTCCTTATCCAGACTGGTGACAGGGGCATTTGTGTGTCTCACGATGGAATCACCTATGACTAATATGTTTGGTTTTGTGTTTTGCCTTATGAGCTTGACAGGTGAGACACTGGTGCATGAGGTACTGTGTATAGTGTTCTGTAGAGGAAGTATTATGTGTAGTATGTTTGTGTTTGGGAGGTCTCTGGTGTTTAGGTATGTTCTGGTGAGGACCTCCACATATGTAGGTATATGTGATGTGGGTTTGGGTGGAGTAGGAGAAGAAGTGTGCGTGGAGACAACCCGTTCATTGTCATATCTACTGACTGGTGTGTGAGAGAGCATGGATTCAATGTTCTTAATACAGCTGTATCTCTCACATGTTGAAATTGTGTGGACTAGGAGTAGAGGTTTGTCGGTGAACATGAGGAAGTTGCTACACTGCCTCAGGATGCTCATGTCAATCAAGCTGGCTGGAGAAACTGTGGGAAACTGTCCATCCATAGTGTTAGGTAAATGTATATGGTCAGGAAAAGAAGTCGCACTTAGGAATAGCTAGTAGTATAGAGGTGTGTTGGTACTTCTGAGGCTAGACTAAGTGTTCCACCTGACAGTAGAGCAGGACCACAAAAAAACCTCTGAAGGACCACAAGCAAAGTGCTAAGGGAAAATTTAACAAGCAAAACATTTGCATCTATAACCACGAACGGTAACCACAGCTACGTGGCAGGGCACAATGGTGCGCTACATGCAAACAAGAGCAAACGCAGAGCTTAAAACAAGAAATAACCCTTTTAACTAAATCTATCCAATAAGGATGCTCTCTCTGAGCTCTAGTCCAATCCCCCTTGACTAGATGGGACCCAGACAGCACTCTCTTCCCACAAGAGCACAGAAGGGCTCTCTCCAACAAAAATGGCCTAAATTTTATGCTCAGAAGTTACAAAACAGACCCTGAAACAGCAAACCTGGAAATGGGCTATGCTAAAGCTGAACTAGTACAGTATACAGTAAAATGTGGCAAAAAAACCCAGTTCAGACAATTCAAACAGAGAGTAGAATGCAAGTACAACTTAAATGTGCAATACAAGAGCAAAAACAGGCACTTAATAGTTGGAAGCAACAGATGCCTCAGATCTTTCAGTATCTCAGTGAAGAGCTGGTTTTAGTGCTCAAGTGATACCAGTCTAGATACAGCAAGTTTGAATCTAGCGTATGCTATAAAATGCAGAAGTACTAGATATTCAAAGTGCATAAAACCAGTCACAACAGCAAAAAACAGTTTAAACAAAGCAACAATTCAGTAGAAAACTGTTCCCAAAATACAATCTAGGCTTTAAAAACACTTATTTTTCATCTGGTTTTAGTGTTCAAACGATACCAAACAGTCTGGATTCAGTCTAGATTCAGCAAGTCTGAATCTAGCCTATCCTATAAAATAAAGACGTACTAGAAACTCAAAGTGCAGAAAATCGCAGTCACGGCAGCAAAAAATAGTTTAAATAAAGCTTCAGTTCAGTAAATACTCCCACAAGAGTGTAGACCACAAACCTTCCTAGTGTGAAATAACTGGTCTAGAACCCAAGAGCTTAAACCAGAACTAAGTGATTCAGAATAACAGGCACAATAAGCCTTCACTAGCAATTCCCCAGCAAGTTCTGTTAGAGTCAGAAATAAGGTTCAGGTCCATGGAACGCATTACCCTTGTTTAATTTTTCTTCCGAATATGTAACATTTTCATCAGGGCTGGATCAGAGAATGTCTTGTAGGTCAGGAATAAGTCCCCTCTCAGTAAATGATATAAGACAGAGTAAAGGGATAGGGTCTTTAGCCAGTCTGTATAAGACATATGTAATACTCTTTGCATTTATTTTTTTAGTGAGAAACCTCTGCGGCTGCTCTATTTGTGTAAGTACCAAGTTAGGTACATGCAGAAGGGAGCATTGTACTAGATTATGGACCTAATGAGGGCCAGGCACAATGGCGCTATGACTTTCTTTGATCTTGATGCCATGCCTTTACTTATAAACTGAGCCACACAGAAGGATTTCCTCACTACTGTAGCCACCTGGTGGTCAAAGTTTAGGTTACTATCTATCTGTGTTCCTAGGTCCCTCACCACTGGGTCTACTTTTAGCAGTGTGCTATCAATATTATCATTTGCAGGGATTTCTGATTTACTGAAGGATATGATTATGCATTTTTTAGCATTTAGTCACCAGTCATTTATCATTTTTAGGCATATTTGTAGGATGTCAATATCATTTGGGGGATTCAGTGATTGCTCCCAGCTTACATTTATCAGTGAACTTGGTGAGCCAGAGGTCCCCAACACTGGCCTTCAATTCATAGAAGTATATACCAAACAAGAAGGGTCCCAGCACTGAGCCCTATGGGACACTGCTAGTAAAGGTTTCTTATTGGAAGTGAATTCACCTAGCCAGACGTGTGCCTGGTCATTGAGCCAGTTGGCTATCCATCTGATGATGTAGGGGTTTAAGCCTAACTCAGTAAGTTTATCTATGATCCCCGAGTGGGGGATTATGTCGAAAGCTTTGGCTAGGTCTAAATAAGTGGGGTGTTCTGTTTTACCCTCATCCATGGCCCTGGTGACTTTCTTGAAGAAGTCCACGAGATTGAACAGGCAAGACCTCTTTTTGACAAAGCCAAATTGGGTCTGGTCAAGTTTTTGGAGGGGTCCTATGTCATTATTGATCAGGTCGATGATAATTCTTTCCATGGCCTTGCAGGTAAGACTGGTCAAGCTTATGGGTCTGTAGTTCCCTGGGTCAGTTGATGGGTCCCACTTATGCACAGGGATAACTGTTGCAGTACTTTCCTCTGGGACAAAGCCCATTCAGAGGCTGTGGTTAAAGAAGGTTTCTAGTGGCCCTGATAGATTCTGTTTTAAGTTATTTAAGAAGCATCCTGAAATGTTGTTGGAACCAATGAATGTTTTTGGCTTTAGCAAGTGCAGTAAGGACCTGTTCCCCTCGTAATGACTGGCAGAGGGATGGTTACAGGTTATTTCTTTAGGTGAGGTAGAAGGTGATGGGGGAGAATTTTGAACTGAACTTGTTGGCCATTAGGTTTGCTATAGTTTCAGGCTGGGTTTAAGTGTTGGGAGGCGCAGTGGTGTAGTGGCTAGCATTGTTGCCTCACAGCAAGAGGTTCTCCGGTTCGATTTGTGGCTGGAGTGCCTTCTGTGTGGAGTCTGCATGTCCTTTCTGCATTCGCTTAGGTTTCCTCTGGGTGCTCCAGTTTCCTCCCATATTGCAAAGACATGCAATAGGTGGATTGGACACTCTAAACTAGCCCTAGGTGTGTGTGTGTGTGCATGCAGATGTGTGTGGTGCACCCTCCAAGGAGGGTTGGGCCTTGGCCCCGCAATCTGAGCCTGTAAGGCCCATAACAGTTTCAGAAACAAAAAGCGCTTAAAGTGCTCGTTGCCTGATGTACCACATGGTGCATAAATGGGAAAGAGAGAGAGGGTGTAAGTTTTCCCATTCATAATTAACTCAGCACATTGTTCAGCGTTTCCCCTGAGATTATAAACATAATTTAAAGAAAGCCATATGGTCATCTTTCAGCTATGAGGCTATCTTTACCTCATAGTTTGCTTTGGCAAATTTGACCAGCTCTCTGATTTGTTTGTTTAGACTGGTGACTGCCTTTTTGCACTGATTTGTCTGTTCCTTCTTGGTTCTGGACAGGATTTTTTTTCCTTTCATTGAATAGCCTATTTATGCTAGGGGTCCACCAGGGTGGTTTACTTTTTCCAGTAATCACAGGTTTGACTCGGACAGGTACTGCTTCCTCTATGCTGCTATGAATGTGATTGTACAGGGCTTTTGTGTACAGCTCAGAGTAGGCCTCAGTGTCATCCGGGTTCAGAGGGGCTTGGAAGTTTAATAAGCTGTCACTTAGTTTGAGGTAGTTGGCCTTAGCAAAGTTCTTAACAGGTTTGAAGTTTGAAGGGGGTTCCAGATTAGTTTTAATACTAAAGGAGATCATTTTGTGGTCATATCCTACCAGGGAGGAGTTACTGCATGGGAGGGAGCAGCATCCCCCCATGTTTGTGAGTACTAGGTCTAAGATATTTGCACCTCTAGTTGGGGAGCTAGCTAGTTGTTCCAGGGTGTCTGTATTGACAAAGTCCAAAAACCTATGAGCAAGTGAATTATGGGTCATATAAGTCAACTAGTTTATGAAGGAGTAGTTGAAATCATCCTTAAGTATGGTGTTAGGCTGAATATTAAGAGATTCCAGTAGGTTTAGATAGAAGGTGTGGTTTTCCAGACTCATGTTAGGGGATCTGTAGCTAGCAAGGATATGACACGGGGTCGCACCTATTGTTAGTTGGGCATGGAGTAGCTCAAGTAAGTCATGTTGTTGTACCAGTCTTGCACTGTGCTTGTCCATTATGAACACTGAGACACTTCCTCCCTTTGTTTTACCCTGAGCTGAGGGGAATCAAAATGTATGAAAGGTATTGTAGCCTTTGATAGCTGGGGTGCTTTCTATGGTTCTGAAAAAGTGTTATGTACTTACCATAACTTGGCATCTGTGTTACCCTATGTCACTATTCATCACTGTTGGGTGGCAGGATCCAACATCGGATCCGAGCTGGCAACCTATCAGACAGCTTCTAGGCTCGAGCTCCTCCCACTCCCACAATCCCTTGCTGCCTTCTAACCCCTCAGATCGAGTTTACCCTAGAGCTAGAAAACAGCTAAGGAAGACCTTACCCACCAGACAGGGCATCTCCATTTCCTCTAGGTCCCACAGGGCAGGGGAAAGAGGGAGGGATAGTAATGAATAGTGACATAGGATAACACAGATGTACATAAGTCTTTATCTGATGTTATCCATGTCACTATTCCTCACTGTTGGGTCAGAATCCCCAGCTACCATAAAACCTTGGGTGAGCTCATGGAAGGACATGCCAAAGGGCTGTGGAGCCAAAGGAAGCCCTAGTCCTGGAAACTAAGTCAAGTTTATAATGAGTAATAAGAGTGTGAGGAGTAGACCACATAGCCACCGCAGAAATCTCATCCAAGGAATGTCAGGCCAAATAGGCAGCTGACGTAAACACAGATCTTGTGGAATGAGCTGTGAGTGGTCCTGGTAATGACAAGCCTTTTGAAGACTAAACCATAGAAATACATTTCAAAATCCAGTGAGATATAGTAACCTTATAAACGCCCGACCCTGTCTGTTAATAGAAAAGGCCACAAACAGCTGTTCAGTTTTGCGGAAGCTCTTGGTCCTGTCCAAGCAGAATCATAGTTGTCTATGAGCGTCAAGTGAATGCAGCAAATATTCCTCTTTATTGGAGAAGTTCGGGAAGAAAACTGGCAACTGAATGGACTGATTCAAATTTGCCTCTGTGGCTAATTTGGGAATGAAGGAAGGGCTGGCCCAGAGAGCCACTCTGTCTTTATGAAATACCAAATATGGTGGTTTAATAGAAAGAGCTTGCAACTCAGAAACTCTTCTTTCCGAAGTTATAGCTACCAGAAAAGCGGTCTTCCATGACAGAAATTTCATATCATAAGTTGCAGCAGACTCAAAGGGACTATGTAATAGATTGAAGCACAAATGAAAGGTCCCAAGGGGAAGAAGGGTCTTTGACTGGTAGCCGAAGCAGGAAAACACCTTTCAAAATGGCCTTACAAAGGCAAGAAGAAAAAGTAGGTTCCTCGCAAACATAGAAATTAGAAACAGCCACCAACTGCAGTTTGATACTTTAGAAACTAGCTCTCTCCTGAAAGAGTGAATACAAGAACAATAAGATATCTGGAATGGGAGCTAAGAAGAGCAGATTACCCTGCTTGGCCCAAATAGAAAACCTTTTCCATTTACTAGCATATACCTTTCTGGTGGAGGCCTTCTGAGTGGCCAAAATAATGTCTCTGATGGGCGATGGAAGCCTGGACTGATTTAGGATTACTGGAAGTGGACAAACCAAGCGGTCAGAAGCAGAGTCTGAAGGTTTAGGATCAGAAGTCTGGAGGAATGAGAAATGAGATCCGGAAGGGGTTCTAGTACCCAACGGGATACCTCAGGTGAGACCATAGAAAGGGAAACCATACCTGCTGAGGCCAAAAGGAGGCGATGAGAATCAAGGTGGCCTTGAGGCATTGAACTTTCTGAAGCACTCTGGGAATGAGAGGAATAGGAGGGTAAACATAAAAGAGACCCAGAGGTCAACTGTGAACCAGAACATCCCATGGGGACTCCCTGACTGGGGGAATCAGGGTGAAATACTGGCTGCATTTGTGATTGTGAGAAGAAGCAAACAGATCGCAGTTCGGACGACCCCATCGAAGGAAACTCTCTCGCCACTGAGGGATTCAAAAGGATGGCCCTGCTGAGTCTGTCTGCTAACATGTTGGACTCTCCAGGAATGTACGCTACAAGAAAAAAGTGCCCCGAGGACATCACCCATTCTCACACCCTCATGGTCTCGTGACAAAGCAGATAACAGCGTATGCCCTCTTGCTTGTTGATGTACCACACAACTGCCATGTTGTCTGTGTGAACTGCAATGTTACCTAAAGGGAGACAGTCTTGAAAGGCTTGCAACATAAGAAGAACTGCTCTCATCTCCAGTACATTTATGTGCAGTTTGGTCACTGCAGAG
Source organism: Protopterus annectens (assembly GCF_019279795.1). Classification (NCBI taxonomy): domain Eukaryota; kingdom Metazoa; phylum Chordata; order Ceratodontiformes; family Protopteridae; genus Protopterus; species Protopterus annectens. The sequence continues at coordinate 752,125,911 of NC_056750.1, forward strand.
GACCACATACCTTGGACAGTCTTTCCCTGGTAATGCCCCCACGCCATCAGGGAAGCATCCGAGGTCACAATGGTGCTGGGGGAGGAAGAGAAAATGGTCTGCCCACAAGGAGAGTGGGAGAATGAAGCCATCAAAGGAGATGATGCCTGCACACCAGGGTGAGATTAATTGAGGCCATCATTGGATGAGAAAGAGATGACTACTTGACTGTTAGCAACCACTGCAGAACCTTCATGTAGAACCTGGCTAGTGGCACCAAATAGATCGCCACAGCCATGGACCCCAAGGCCCTGAGAATGAAGCGGACCTGAGGATGAGACAGATTTAGGAGTCACTGAATATAAGATCTGATAAGATGAACACGTCTGAGAGATAACACTGCAATCTCTAACACAGTGTCCAGCTGAATTCTGATGAACTCCAAGTTTTGGGATGGAATCAGGTTGGATATGGGTAGATTCACTGTGATTTCTAACTGGTTGAACAGGCGAAGCATGTACTGAGTGGCTATGACCAGTTGATGCTTGGTGGGAGCTCTGAGGAGCCAATCGTTGAAGTACAGAAATACCTGAAATCCCTGCAGTCTCAGGTGAGCTGCGACCACTACCATGCACTTGGTGAACACCTAGGGGGCTGTGGTGAGACCAAAGGGCAGGGTCCTGAACTGGTAATGATTGGGCTCTACGTGAAAGTGGAGATGTCTCCTGGAGCATCTGTCTATTTTTATATGATTAAAAGGCAAAAGTAGGAAGCCTCCCACTGAAGAACTGTGTAACACAAAATATCCAAGCAACAGAATAATTACCACAGTCACAGTAAAATGGAAGATTTTCTTTATTGGGTTAAGTGCTTTTGGATCTCCTGATCCTTCATCAGCTCCATATGGCACTTATCCCAATAAAGAAAATCTTGCATTTTACTGGTGTGGTACACTTTGTTACTCTGGCCGTGGTGACTGTGGTAATTATTCTGTTGCTTGGATATTTTATATGATAGTATGCATCCTGGAGATCCACAGAGCACATCCAAACATCCTTGTGCAGAAGAGGCATGATGGAATGGACAGCGACCATCCAGAACTTGAACTTCTTGACAGAGAATTAATATGCTTAGGTCCAGAATTGGACGTGGGTCCACCATCTTCTCTGGCATCAAAAAGAAGCGAGAGTAAGTTCCGGATTCCCATTGTCCTGGGGGACCTCTTGGATGGCTCTCTTCTGAAGAAGTCTGGGCACTTCTGTGATGCATCACGGAGGCACTTCCTGCTGGAGGGGGTGGCTGGGAAAAGGGAATGAAATAGCCATGGAAATAATGTTTAGCACCCAGCAATCTCTTGTAATATTTGCCCAGGCCAAAGGGTGCAGGGACAAATGACCCCCAAGTGCCTCCAGGGTAGGGCAGGACAGTCGGCAGTGCTTCAGGAGTGCTGGGAGGGCTTCTCAGAGAAGGGTTCCCTGGAGCCCTGATTTTGCAGACCCCCCTCTGCCCCTGGGGCGGCGTCTGCCATTGAACCCTCTCCCGCAACCTCTAGAAGGGGGCTCGTCCTAAGCATCTTGAAAGGAAGACTGCAACTTCCAAAACCATAATTTCTTAGTCCCTATTTGAGTCTTCGAAAAGGAACACTGATGGGTAGAAAACTTGATTCCCACAGCCAAGAAGGTCTTGCCTTCCTGCTCACTGCGGGTGAGTGTTTCCTTGACTCAAGGGCCAAAAAGGGTAGATCCATCAAAATGGGGCATTGGTGAAGGACGCCTCAAAGGACTTTGCAAACCCACAAAGGCACAGCCATTTGTGGCACTGAATAGCAATCCTTGTACCGGCCACTCGAGAGGCCCCTTCCACAGCATTGGAAATCAGCCTCATTGAGGAGTTTGACAGGGAAGTGAGAGTAGACAGCTTGGGGGACATCTTACTTAGTTCCTTGGCAGGTAACAACTCAGAGAGGGAAGTGGTGAGTTCCTTAACCAAATCCCTCTGGAGTTGGATGAAATGTGCCAAGTAGTTAAGCACCCACAGACCAAATGTAGCTGAGGTGAAGACCCACTTTCTGTGTCTGACAATCACCCAGGACTCTCGGTTAAGGGGATGAACAGACATACTTTGCTCCGCCAGTTCCTTTTTGGTGGCAGCAGCTACCACAATCACATCGACTGGCAAGCCCTCAGACCAAAAATGTCTGGCAGTGGGAGAACTCAGAAAGTTGTTGGTGCATTTCGGTACTCCACAGTATGCATCTCCTTGCATGCACTGCTGGCGATGTGGTCTATTAGTTCATCAGCAGGAGAGAGAAACCCAGGAGATAGATGGTCCTGTCCCAAAAGTCTTCAGGAACACTGACTCGTTGGAGGACGGGGGTAGGGATGACCATCTGCCCTTTAACTTGAGGATTTCTAAGAAGCCCCCAAAGGAGACATTGGGCGGAAATCTGGGGCCCCCATCCCCTTCATCGAGGTCCATGTCTTCAGTGAGAGACTCCATAGGGGAGTCTAGGTGCCTCCTCTTGCACAATCTCTTCTGAGGAACCTCCTGGGGGGGGTGCTCAGAAAGGACTATGAAGAGAGTGGAACCCCAAGGGGGTAACTCCCACCTGAAGGTTAGTTCGAGGGCTGACCAGGAACAGGATGAGAAGAGTCCACTCTCGGGGGCTGGGGAGGTCCCTGGAAAGCAGGGAAGGAAGCTCCAGTGGAAGAGAATATCCTCTCTACTACCCAGAAGGCTGAAGGGCTGGATGATCCCCCATCCCCACTCCTGGCAGGCAGACCCACCTGAAAAGAGGGAAAAGAGCAAGCCCGCGTCTCCTGGCCACCAGACAGTACCGGCCCCAAGCTGTTGAGGGCTGAAGCACCAAGGGGAAGGGACAGATCTGAAAACACAGGACTGGAGCCCTCACCCAAGGACTCCAGGGTGATGGGTCAGGTCCGGGACTCCATCTGCCCTGGAGGAGGACGAGCAGAGGAATTCAGGGACTCAAGTGAGATAGAGACAGAATTGGCTCTAGGCATCCCTGTCTCCTCCTCAATGCATCCCAGGGCCTGGAAGTCCAAAATCACCTGGATCAGATGAGGAGAAGAAAGCGAAGGGGTAGGAGAAGAGCCCTTGGCCAGATGGGCAGGGGACGCAAGAAGCTCCAACTCAATCTGAACCTTGCGGAAGGACCTCATCATCCTGTCCATATCGACGGGGAGCAAGCTCCTGGAGGACCTAGAAGAGGCACAGGACCTAGCTGGGCATGGATGCCTGGAACCCAAGGACCGCCCATGCCTCTCAGGAGACTGGCGTCAGCTCCTGGTAGCAGAAGGGTGAGTGATTTTTGATATGTTGGAGAGTTTAACAACTTGGCACTGCCTAAAAAAGGCACTATGGGGATAGATACAATTTTTGCCAGTATCCAGAAGCCAAGTGGTGACATGTGTAAACTATCTCTGGCAAAACATTATGGTTTCTTGATCTTATCTCCCCAGCTCCAACTCAATCTGAACCTTGCGGAAGGACCTCATCATCCTGTCCATATCGACGGGGAGCAAGCTCCTGGAGGACCTAGAAGAGGCACAGGACCTAGCTGGGCATGGATGCCTGGAACCCAAGGACCGCCCATGCCTCTCAGGAGACTGGCGTCAGCTCCTGGTAGCAGAAGGGTGAGTGATTTTTGATATGTTGGAGAGTTTAACAACTTGGCACTGCCTAAAAAAGGCACTATGGGGATAGATACAATTTTTGCCAGTATCCAGAAGCCAAGTGGTGACATGTGTAAACTATCTCTGGCAAAACATTATGGTTTCTTGATCTTATCTCCCCAGGCTGACACATTCTGGATCCCCTTGTTGTACTTCTATGACTTCTATAGTTCCTAGTTCATCTTGACACCTGTATTCTAACAGTTGCAGCTGGCTGCCTCTACAAGTCTACCTACAGAATTTATATAGTCCACGCAGAATACAAAATAATAAGAAAAAGTGTGCATATAGGTGCATGTATGTTTGGCTAAAGGATTCCTTTCATAGTTCTTTTATCCATCTACATATTCCATGATATTTTCCTAAAAGCTATTCCATTCTTGTCAACATAAAGCGTGCACATTTACACTTCAATACAAAAATGTTCAATGCCACAAATCATTACCCATGTCCAGATATACAAAAGTTTCTTATTGATACATGGCACATATATAACAATTATATATGCATTTTTTATTGTCCCTTTCCTTGTCATCTTTTTATGCCTCATTAAAGACTTCTGATCATATTCCTCCTACAAAAAGTGGACAGATTCCCAAGTTTAGTAGCAAGTTTAGAATCTAGAGGAAATATAACTATAATAGAGTTATTTTTTTCATGGCATAAAGTTCACAACAATATCCATCATGACCATTCTTGAATAATTTTTTATCCATCAATTTATACCCAAGCAAGGGGTTACTACATCAGTCTTAACAGCTCTGGCATTGACCATATGTACATTCAATATATTTATTCAGTAATGCAATTCCAAAACTACTTCTCATTCTATCCATGACACCTATCTCGGTACCTCTTTCTCTGTTACATTCCTAGATACCCTCAATAACTGCCCTTTAGGGATATTTTTCTGTAGAAAACCAGAAAGACAGCTCTGAAAATGTAACTATTTTCTTCTCCATATGCTTTTTGCATAAACAGATGCTTAGTTCCACCTGCTTCACCTTTAATATAACGTCCACTTCGGCTGTTAAAAAAGCACTTTTTTGGATTGTAGACTTCAGTAGACTTACTAATTATGACTGGGTGTACTTGAAGATGAAATGTCTCAACATATCCTTATGCAGCCTAACTCAGGGTTATTTGTATGCAAAACATAAGGCTAGACTTCTTAAGATCCTCACAGATCAATAGTCTAGTAAGTACTTATCAGCTGTAAATAATACATGGAAAATATAAGAGAGGAAATGTATTGTATTCACCCAGTCATTTTAATGCAAGAGGCTTCACACAACAAACAAAATTGTGTATATGACCACTTCAAGTAAACCACCAAAGTCTTTATTATTAAGACTGCATTTACAACTCTAAACTCCTTACTTTTCATACTGCCCCGGACACTGATGACACATGCATACTATCCCTATTATGTATTCAGCTAAGAAGCTTTCTTAGGTGACACCTACAGCAATGCAGGATTTTTAGTGACATCATAGAAATGTACATTATGATGACAAAAAAAGGACAAGTTGGAATACACTGTCTTATCAATTTTCCATCATAGTGGATAAACTGCAGACTAATGGCTTACTTTTAAACATCTTTTATAAACAGCCTTCTGTTTATATCATGCATTCTTGAAATCAGCAACAGTTTTTGACCCTACACCTCAGTTAGAAAGGAACATATTTGTCTTTATAGTTTTGCTGGCCCTTGAAGAGTCTTTCATCAAATATTTTCTGAATCTACATCCTCTGTCCTGATGTATTCCATGTGGCATAGGTTAGGTGTTAATATAGTGTCTGTTATTCGGCCATTTCTGAAATCTTACTGTCAGCAAGCTCTGATCACTGTTTGCTTTTAACTATCTCAGATCCTTGCACAAATTTTAGTCTGTTTTCTGGATAACAAATATCTTTTTAAACTGAAATAATTAGAACCCCATATACCTGGTAAAAGCTGATGTTAAATATCCTCACCACAAATTTCAGTGATAAGTTACATTTAGGTTATTCATTTTCATCAAGGTGGAGGAAACTTTTTATAGCATGTAGGTACATTTCAGAATGTACACACAAAAGCCCTTGTATCAGCTGCTTTTAAGGGCTTGGTTATTTTGGCACTGTTTTCTACCTACATATCGACAGAGCTTTTGCCCAAATCTTGTGATACTTTCTAGGGGAGGCTTCCTGGGGACAGCATCCAATGTGGGTGTAGCCTGTACCTCTTTTGCAAATGTCCAGGACTGTATACAGTGAACAGCAGCACTGAACATGTATACTGTGATGGTTTACCAGCTTTCCCAATACAAAGTGCCTTTAAAAAAACACTCTGTGCCACTGCCACATTTTACTCTCTGTCTACCAAGATTGCTGAGATCAATATGTAGGTAGTACTACAAACAAAGTGAGAAGCTGTGTAAACAATATATCTTCTTCGGCTGGTAACTTCTTACTTCACTTTACATAGCTGGACCAATCTGTACCACTAAACAAAGAAATTTGGAATTTATTCCACAATACCTAAAGAATGAATAACCTTACAGAAAACCAAATTGTGAGCTTATATTGTTTTGTTTGCAGGTTAGTTTATGTGCAATAAAAAGGAAGCAAAACAATTGTATGGGATAAAATATGTGAAGAAGTAGTTTGATAGGCAGTAGCATAACTTGGCTCATCAGAATTTACAGGTAATAAAAAAGATTACGTGTAACCTGCTTAACTGATTTAAGTTAGTCCTTTTCTTTAAACACTGCATGGTATGAAATCACTATTGATTAGACTACCAACCACTGACATTTAAGTAACTTGACTAAGTCAGCCAACTCAAACTTTGTGCTGTCTGCTAGGTTATATTTCAACAGTTGCTTGTCAGTGTAGTTGGTAGCATACTCATTGTTTACAATGTAACATCAGAAGACTGTGAATTTCATTCTCATACCAGGTACTTGGATTTATTTTTAAATATTGACACTTCACTGTAGCACTCCCGAGTATGCTGTCCTACAACATGTTAAACCGAGGTCCCATCAGCTTGAGCTGGTAGTAGCTCAGGTGGATGTAAAAAGTCTCATGGCTTTTATTGAAAAAAAGTAGAGGTTGCTTTACTTACATCTTTCATTATTTAAACTTCTTTACATTATTTACACATTCATATCCATAGCATATATCTTGTCATTTATTTCTATTCTTCTTAACATATAATCTACACAAAAATGAATTCCATTTTTTATCATTTAAAAAAAACACACAAAAATAATCTATTTTTAAGCCATCAACTATTCCTTAAAACTCTTTATCCCCCTTCTTTTCTTCCATAACCATATTTTTATTTTAAATGACATATCTTCATTATCTCTATTTTTATTGTACAATAATACATCACACTTTTTTTTCCATAACCTCCAGACTATTTATTTATTATTATTATTTATTTATTTATTTACATTTGTTGACTGGGAGAGTCCGACTGGACGCAGGTCTGTTTTCAGCGGAGGCCTGGGGAGAAAAGCTCCACATTAAGTATTATTTGTATTATACAGTTAAAAAACATAGCATTTAAATATAGACATTAGTCCAGTTAAGGACGCAAGACAAGAAAAAAACAGATGTAAAACATCTGTAGAACATAGTATAATTTTAAAGTGCATAACAGCCATTAGCAGTTGTTGCTACAAGAAGTTAGTACTATGTGGTAGGTAGCTGGGAACATGTGTAGCCAAGCTTGCTAAGAGTAGGTTGTTGATAGGGGGCTGAGAGAGATAGTGGGTTTGGGGAGTGGATGGTATTAGAGGGGGGGGGTTGCAAGGGCATATCTGGCAAGTTTTGAAGTGTGCTTTTAGTAAGGATTTAAAGTGGGTGCAAGAAGTTACAGAGGTAATTGAGGATGGGAGTTCCAGAGTTTGGCTATAGTGTAGGAGAGTAATGCTTCTCCAGCAGAGTTAATGGCTCTTGTGACCTCTGTAGGAGGTTTTTGTGGCTGGATCTTAGTGGTCTCGTGGTTATGTAGGGTTGGAGTAGATTCCGGAGGGATGGGACTTTTAGTGGTTGGTTTATTAGTTTGTGGACAAGTGCGAGTTGGTACCATTGAAGGAGTACTATGGACAATACTGTGTTTCAGTTTTCAATGGCATGTCTTTTCTCTCTCATATTTTCCATATAATATCAAATCCATTGAGATATTTTAAGTCCTTCCCATTACATTCCTTTTCAAAACTTCTTCAGAGCTGTTCATAATTTCTTTTTCATTACACTCATCATATTATTTTTCTAGTATCAAATATTCCTTACTTTTAACTGATATTCAACAAAATTCTCCGTAAGACATCCACTACTTTACAAGTATTTTCAAAACTTTTCCTTACATTCTTTATAGTATTTTTACATTTTCTGTTAATTCATTCAAAATATATACTGTGTAACATTTTTCCATAATATTGTTATACTCTAATTTTCCATTTTTATCAATTTTATTTTTTTTTACCTTCCACAATTCTATTTTGTATTCTTTTCCTTCTATCTTTACTTCTTTACCACTTCTCCCTCCTTCATTGTTTTATATTTTGCCGTACCTTTCATATAGCATTTTATCCATCATTTGTAGCTCTCCCTCTCTCCTTCACAGTCTTTTTTTACACAGAAAAAAACAGGCACTAAGTGCACTATAGATTTTTTTTTACATTCAAACCTCCTCCTTTTTTATTGCATATCACATCTCTTCATTGGATTTAATCTCAAACCTCAAATAAAATTAAAAATATATATATTTCTGACATATCTTTTATGATTTTAGGCATTAACGTACACACCTCTAAATATGGTAGTTTTCCTCATATGTATGTATGTATGTATGCATTTAACATATACGCTTTTTAAATGCCAGTCTGAAACTTCTTCACCATGACAGCATTTTTTTTATTTTTTTCTAGCATTGTTTCCACTGTTCTATTGCGTTTTCATACTTTCCAAATTTCATTCCTAATACACTTACTACTAGTATAATATATTCCACTTATTTCCTTAGTTTCACCAAACCCTTTGTTGCCTTAACTGTAACTCAGCTTTCTTTAATAATTCCTCCAGTCACCCCACCACTTCAGTTATCCACATCTTAATTTTTGCCACAATCATTAAATCTACATGTGACAGAAAAAAATGGTTTTAAAGTTCCTTTTCCCATCTCTTCAGTTTTCCTTCTATCATTTCATACATACATGTTTGAATTATTTAAAACAGAATGGAACTTCAGACAGACACAGGCAGAGACACATTAAATACAAACACAAAAAGCCACTAGTGACAATGAAAAATGGAAAAGTATGTTTATTTTCACAGAATTTAGCACTTTTATCCAATACGTAGAACAGGACTTCATCAGAAAGTGTTCTAATAAGCAAAAGAAATCATGTTACAGATCACATGATTGAAAGTCACATGATTTGAATAGCTCATTCAGAAAAAAGCCCATACAAAAATATATGCAGAAATAAATATATATAAAATGTTAAAAACATTCATAATAGAAAAAATAGTAATAAATTATTTGTTTCCAAGTCTTTATGTTTAAAAAACCCACAATATTAATGTTGTCATTTATACCTGGACATTTGTCAGCCTAAATGGTTAATTGCCATGAAGTTTTTTTAATCTCCATTTTTTTTTCACTCTCCAGCCTTTAAGTATACAGACAGATCATGTAAAAAAAATATGAACTTATTATGGTGTTTTACAAACAGTAGTGTGTCTATAAAATGCATTGTTAAAATGTCTGCTTTTCATGGTATACAAATCTTCCTAATTCTCATAAAAAAGGGTCTTGTAATCATGCTAATATAAAAAGCAGGGCAATGAGAACATAAACCTATGTAGACTACACCTGCAGAAGTACAGTCACAATGAGCTTCAGCTACTATGGTTGATGCAAGGGATTCATGGAAGCAGCTATTACATTTGTAGAACAACTTAACACACTAACAGACTTCTTGAAGTTTACTACAGGTGACACAGATACCAAGTGAATATAATGTTTCATGAAATATGGTTGACATATGTCCAGGTGTAAATGACAAAAAGAAGTTATGTACGTACCATAATGTTCCATCTGTGTTGTCCATTTTCATTCTTCCTCAACTGATGGGTTCGGATCTGATCCCTCGGATCCAATTTGGCCGCTGCTAAAGCTCGTGGCAACCAAAAAACTCTTGAGCTTCTCCCTTACCCATAATACACCACCCCTAAGTTACCTCAGATCTTGTTTGCAGATTTTTGCCAGAAAGGAAATATTTACTTTGCATAGATAAAGTGAAAAAATTGCATGCAGTCAGTACATAAAAAGACTATATCTGGAGCTCAATACAAAGGACAGTGATGTTCCATATAGACTCATTCTCGCAGAAGTTTGCAAAGGATGGGGGGTTGGTGGGAAGGGAGTTGCGGAAGAATGAAAATAGACAACACAGATGGAGCGTTATAGTAAGTACATAACTTCTTAATCTGATGTTGTCAATTTTCATTCTTTCCTCAACTGATGAGACAGAGTCCTTAGCTACCTAAAATCCTTGGTAGACTCAAGGAAGGATGTTCCTGAGCACAGTTGAACCAAATGATTCTCTACCTCTGGAGACCAGATCCAATTTGCAATGAGTAACAAAGGTATGAAGAGTAGCCCAAGCAGTTGCTGCACATATGTTATGCGTGGACGTCCTGGAAAGAAAAGTTGAAGACATTGCAATGGATCTAGTTGAATGAGCTCATACTGGTTGTGGTAACGTAACACTCATTTTTTATAAATAAATGATATACAATCAGTTAGCCATCTAGCTAAGGTTCCTTTGGCAAATGGCTTTCCCAATTTCAAGTCCGCAAAGGAAATACACAACTGGTCTGTTTTTCTAATGTCTTTTCTTCTACATAGGTAAAAATGTTATTGTCTGTGAGCATCCAGTAAATGTAACATGTATTCACCTTTGTTAAAAAATCTGGGAAAGAAAACTGGCAAATTAATGTACTGAATGATATTGGATTCTGACACCTTTTTGGGAAAAAAGGATGTATTGGTTTGTAATGTTACTGTATCCTTTTGAAAAATCAAGTACGATTTTGAAGACAATGCTTGAATTTCTGAAATTCATCTAGCAGATGCAATGGCTAGTACAGAGAACGTTTTCCAAGTAAGATATTTATGGTCACCCTCAGCTGCTGGTTCAAAGGAGGAATGTACGAGTGCCTTCAGTATCAGACTGAGGTCCCATGGGAGAGTAGATCTTTAAAGGGAGGTCTTAAAAGCCGAGTTCCTCTCAAGAAAGCTTTGCACAGCTTATGAGAGGCTACCGAGAAACTGTTAACTGAACTTTAATGGTTGAGAAACTAGCTCCTTCTTTAGAAAGTAGGGCCAAATACTTAAGGATGTTATGTATAAGTGCTAAGAAGCGTTCAATATGAATTTGAAGTGCCCAATACACAAATATTTTCCATTTAGTGAAATTGAGTTAATGTGTTGAAGTTTTACATGAAGATAAAAGTATATGAAAGACAGGAGAAGACAGCATCGTTTGTCTGGCTATTAATGGAATTGGAAAAGTCAGGCCATAAGCCTGAGGTTTGATGTCTGGATGGCTCATACCTGTTGGGTGAGACAGGAGGTCTGGAACTAGATTCAGAATCCAAGGTTGGTGAAGTAAGTGAGGTCAAAGGAAGGGGAAACAAATCTGTCGAGTCCAGTAGGGTGCAATGAGGATGACTCTGCTCTTCAACATGGCAGCTTTCTGTAGGACTTTCGAAATTAATAGGGTTGGTGGCTAGGCATATAGGAGACCAATGGGCCAATCATGAAATAGAGCATCCCTCGATGATTCCACCCATGGGGGGATTAGGGAAAAATAGGTGCTGCATTCATTGTCTAGGGGAGAAGCAAAATGATCACAGCAAGGCTGGGCCCACTGATGAAAATTTATTTCTGTCACTTTATTGTTAAGAGACCACTCATGAGGTAGAAGACTGCACCTGCTCGGCATGTCTGCTATCACACTGGACTTCCCCGGAATGTCCATTGCGATGAGAAAGCGGTTGGATGAGATCACCCACTGCCACACTCTGAGCTCTTCTTGACATAATGGGTAAAATCTGGTCCCTCCTTGCTTGTTGATGTACCAGATTACTGACATATTATCTGTTTGAAGTACAATCACCCCCGAAGGAAGAGCATTCTGAAGGGCCTGCAGCATTAAAAGCACTGCTCTCATCTCCAAGACATTAATATGCAAATTGGCCAATTTGGGGGACCAAGTGCCTTGGACTGTTTTCCCCAGAAAGTGCTTCCAATCCCAACTGAAAGTGTCCATGTGGGTTGAGGTGGAACGAATGGATGGCCTTGTAGAGCCTGATCTGATTGACTCCACATGAGTTGTAAAATATCGACCACTGTGTTGCTAGCATCCACTGTAGAAGCCTCATGTAAACTCTGTCTACAGGAACTAGTGTTATTGCTGCTAACATTAATCTTAGTGCTTGAAGGATCAAGCGGCTGAATTCTTGGTACTGCAGATTATTTTTCTGACCTGGGATCTTACAGTTTAAACCCTTGAAGGAAGCAGTGAAGCTATCACTGACTTTGCGTTGAACAGTGCTCCTATGAATTCCAAATTCTGAGTTGGTGCCAGTTGAGACTTGTCATAGTTGATGGTTATCCCCAAATGAGAACACATCTGGAGAACCTGATCTCCTGCCCTTATTAATTGATGCCTGGTCGAGGCGGTAATGAGTCAGTTGTCTAGATATTGAAACACCCATGATCCTTGCAGTCTCAAGTGAGTTGCTACTACTGCCATACATTTGGTGAACACCCTTGGGGTTGTGGTGAGGCCAAAGGGCAGAACTTTGAACTGGTAATGACTGGCTCCCAGCCAGAAGCATAAGTACCTTCTGGATTATAGGTTCATAGGTAGGTACTAGGCTATTGGCCCAAGGGCCTACGTAAGCCTAGCCAGCAAGGTTCCATAGCTTACGCCACCCAAGAAAGTTATTTTCTGTGCCACTGTCCAGCAGAGACACGGAAGTGATCCCCGAGGTGTATTTCCTATTTCCCAACCACTCATCAAGATTTTTCTTGAAGAGTGCTAGTGAAGAACTTTGCTTGACATAGATGGGTAGCTTGTTCCAGAGTATGGGAAGTCTCTGGTACAAGAATCTATCCCTCCAGCGTGTCCTGTTTATTGTGGTGACAAGGTTTAGGTCAGTAGAGTGTGTAGCTCGGAGGGATTGGGATTTCTTTAGGTGTAGCATGTCCAACAGCTCTGGGTTTGACATAGCTTTATATGTTAGACAGAGATCACCTCGGAGTAGGAGATACGCTACACAGTAAAGCTGGAGTTTTTTGAGGCGGTCAGTGTAGGGCATTTGTTTGAGGCCAGTAATCCTCTTTGTGAGGTACTTCTGTGGCCTTTCCAGCTGCTGCAGATGTCTTGTGAGGTACATTACAAAAGGGGCATTGTACTCTATAATGGGTCTAATGAGTGACAAGTAGAGGGGAACAATGACCACTTTTTTCCTGGATGAGAACCCTTTTATGATAAGGTGTGCCATGTAGAAGGACGTCCTGACTACTGCGGCGATGTGACTATCAAAGGAGAGACTACTGTGTACCTGGGTCCCAAGGTCTCTTATCACGCATTCAGTGTTAAGTAGATTGCTGCCTATGTGGTAGTTCATGGGTACAGAGTTTTTAACCAAAGGGGATGACACTGCACTTTTTGGCATTGAGCTTGAGGCCATGGCTCTGACACCAGGCATCTGTCTCAGTGAGGCCCTTCTGTAGGATGTCCACATCATTTGAGGACTTGACTATGGCTCCTAGTTTGCAGTCATCTGCGAACTTCATTAGCCAGAGGCCTTCTGTGTTAGCCTGTACTTCAGAGAAGTGGATACCAAACAGGAGAGGTCCCAGGACGGAACCCTGTGGTACTCCACTTGCCACTGCTTTGAGGTCAGATTTGGAGTCTGCAACTTTTACAGTGTGAGTTCTGTCAGTGAGCCAGTTGGCAAACCATCTTATGACGTAGGCCTTTATACCTAGTTTAGTGAGTTTAGCTATAATTCCAGAATGGGGGATGGTGTCGAAAGCCTTGGCGAGGTCAAGATAGGTTGTATGAACCACCCTACCCTCATCCACGGCTTTGGTGACTGCCTCAAAGAAGTCGATCAGGATCAGGAGGCATGATCTGCCTTTCTCAAACCCGAACTGGATGGGATCCAGAGTTTGGAGGTTACCAAGGTCTTTGTTTATGAGTTCCATGATGATACATTCCATGGCCTTGCAGACCAGGCTCGTCAGGCTAATAGGTAGATAGTTCCCGGGATCAGTGGTGGCTTCCCCTTTGTGGAGTGGGATAACTATTGCTGTGCACCATTCAGTGGGCACAAAGCCTGATGTGAGGCTATTATTGAACATGGTGCTTAAGTGGGAAGCCAGTTAGTTCTGAAGTTCATGTAAAATGCAGCCTGGGATGTTGTCCGGTCCCATGGACACTGTGTTTTTGGCTTTAGAGAGTGCAGCTTTTACCTGCGTAGTTGTGATTACAAGGACTCTGCATTCTTCCTGTATAGATATGGGCCCTTTAGGGGGTGAGAGGGGGGTAAAGTTAGCACTGAACCTATCTGCCAGGATGTTGGCAATATCAGTTGGTTCTGTAATTTTCAGGCCTTTGTGCTGTAACTCAGAGCAGATGTGGTTGTTGTCATCTAGATTCTTGACATAGCTATAGAATGCTTTGTGGTTGTCCTTGGCTTTAGTGGCGATTTTGTTTTCGTAGCTAGCTTTGGAGGATCTTATAAGGGATCTCAGCTTCTTACTGAGGCTGACCAGGGAGCTCCTCCACTCATGGGATTTTACTCTTTTGCCACAGTTTCTTCCTTCTGTTGTACAGTTTGTTTATGGCAGGGGACCACCAGATTGGCTTCCTTTTTTTGGAGGACAGCGTCTTGGTTCTGTTTGGGATAGCACGATCCATGCACTCGTGTAAGTGCTTATAGAGTGCATTTGTGTAGGATTCAGCAGTTGTAACTGTATTGTCCATCTGCATGGGTTATCTGTTCATCTTTATGTGACAGTACGCATCCTGAAGGTCTATCAAGCACATCCAGGCGTCCTTACCCAGAAAAAGGAGAATGGAATGAACCGTGACCGTCTGAAACTTTGTACATCAAACTGACTCGTTTAAGTTGCTGAGATCCAAAACTGGCTTCCAGTCCCTTGTTTTCTTTGGCACTAAAAAAATCCATGAGTAAGTTCCGGATTCTATCTGGTCTGGTGGGACCTCTTGGATGACATTTTTCTAGCAGTTTTTGTATTTGAATTGCTGCTTGTTCCCTCTGACTGGGTGAATTTTTCTGGAAATTGCAGGTGGAAGAGCAAATGGTATTATATAAACTCTGGAAATAATCATCTGCACCCAAATATCTTTTGTCAGGTCTAGCCAGGCTCTTCTGGTGTAGGGATAATCACCCCACGATTGCCTCCAGAGGTGGATAATCAGGCCTCCTTTCATAGGTAGATACTAGGCTATCGGCCCAAGGGCCTACATAAGCCTAGCCAACAAGGTTCCCTGGCTTACGCCACCCAAGAAAGTTATTTTCTTGTGCCACTGTCAAGCAGAGACACAGAATTGATCCCCGGGGTGTATTTCCTATTTCCCATCCACTCATCAAGATTTTTCTTAAAGAGTGCTAATGAAGAACTTTGCTTGACATAAATGGGTAGCCTGTTCCAGAGTATAGGAAGTCTCTGTGACAGGAATCCATCTCTCCAGCATGTCCTGTTTATTGTGGTGACAAGGTTTAGGTCCCTAGAGCTTGTATTCAGAGGGATTGGGATTTCTTTAGGTGTAGCATGTCCAACAGCTCTGGGTTTGACATAGCTTTATATGTTAGGCAGAGATCACCTCGGAGTAGGTGATATGCTACAGAGTAAAGCTGGAGTTTTTAGAGACGGCCAGTGTAAAGCATTTGTTTGAGACCAGTAATCCTCTTTGTGAGGTACTTCTGTGGCCTTTCCAGCTGCTGCAGTTGTCTTATGAGGTACATTCCAAAAGGGGCGTTGTACTCTATAATGGGTCTAATGAGTGTCGAGTACAGGGGAACAATGACCTCTTTTTTCCTGGATGATAACCTTTTTATGATGGTGTGCCACATAGGACTTCCTGACTACTGCGGCGATGTGACTATCAAAGGAGAGACTACTGTCCACCTGGGTCCCCAGGTCTCATCACACATTCGGTGTTGAGTAGATTGCTGCCTATGTGGCAGTTCATGGGTACAGAGTTTTTACCAAAGGGGATGACACAGCACTTTTTGGCATTGAGCTTGAGGCCATGTTCTGACACCAGGCATCTGTCTCAGCGAGGTCCTTCTGTAGGATGTCCACATTATTTGGGGACTTGACTATGGCTCCTAGTTTGCAATCATCTGCGAACTTCGTTAGCCAGAGGCCTTCTGTGTTAGCCTCTACTTCAGAGAAGTAGATACTAAACAAGAGAGGTCCCAGGACGGAACCCTGTGGTACTCCACTTGTCACTGCTTTGAGGTCAGATTTGGAGTCAGCAACTTTTACAGTGTGGGTTCTGTCAGTGAGCCAGTTGCCAACCCATCTTGTGATGTAGAGATTTATACCTAGTTTAGTGAGTTTAGCTATAATTCCAGAATGGGGGATGGTGTCAAAAGCTTTGGCGAGGTCAAGATAGGCTGTGTGAACCACATTACCCTCATCTACGGGTATAGTGACTGCCTCAAAGAAATCGATCAGGTTCAAAAGGCATGATCTGCCTTTCACAAACCCGAACTGGGTGGGATCCAGAGTTTGGAGGTTACCAATGTCTTTGTTTATGAGTTCCATGATTATACATTCCATGGCCTTGCAGACCAGGCTCGTCAGGCTAACAGGTCGATAGTTCCCAGGATCAGTGGTGGCTCCCCCTTTGGGGAATGGGATAACTGTTGCTGTGCGCCATTCAGTGGGCACAAAGCCTGATGTGAGGCTATTATTGAACATGGTGCTTAAGTGGGGAGCCAGTTCATTCTGGAGTTCGTGTAAAGCGCAGCCTGAGATGTTGTCCGGTCCCATGGATGCTGTGTTTTTGGCTTTAGAGAGTGCAGCTTTTACCTGCGTAGTTGTGATTACAGGGACTCTGCATTCTTCCTGTATAGATATGGGCCCTTTAGGGGGTTGGTGGGGGGGGGGGTAAAGTTAGCACTGAACCTATCTGCCAGGATGTTGGCAATATCAGTTGGTTCTGTAATTTTTGTGCCATTGTGGTGTAACTCAGAGCAGATGTGGGTGTTACCATCAAGATTCCTGACATAGCTACACAATGCTTTGTGGTTGTCCTTCGAATTAGTGGCAATTTTGTTTTCGTAGCTAGCTTTGGAGGATCTTATAAGGGATCTCAGCTTCTTACTGAGGCTGACCAGGGAGCTCCTCCACTCATGGGATTTTACTCTCTTTTGCAACAGTTTCTTCCTTCTGTTGTACAGTTTGTTTATGGCAGGGGACCACCAGATTGGCTTCCTTTTTTTGGAGGATAGCGTCTTGGTTCTGTTTGGGATAGCACGATCCATGCACTCGTGTAAGTGCTTATAGAGTGCATTTGTGTAGGATTCAGCAGTTGTAACTGTATTGTCCATCTGCATGGGTGTCATGAAGTTCACCACTTCTGTCTTAAGAAGCATGAAGTTGTCCTTGGCTGAAATTTTTTACTGTGGCTTCCTTAATGGGGGGTGGGGGCAGCATGTGGATATCAAGGATGATTAGCTTATGGTAGGATCGGACCAACGAGGACTTGACCTCAGGTGTGGAACACCGGTCACTCATGTTGGTAATGACTAGGTCTAGGATATTGTTGCCCCTGGTGGGGATGTGGATAAGTTGATCCAAGGCATTGGAGTTTATGAATTCCAGAAAGCGTTGAGCTAAGGAGTTGGTACACGAGTAGTTTTCCCAGTTTATGGTGGGGTACTTGAAGTCGCCCATTATTAGGGTGTTTGGTTGAACCCTAATATTTTCCAGTACATCAAGAAAAGAGTAGTGGGAATCATGGGGCATGGTGGGGGATCTGTAGCAAGCTACAATTTGGATTTCAGTTTTGCCCAGAGTTAGTTGCACTTGGATAACCTCGGATGCATTATGCTGAGCAACTAGCCTGGAGGTGTGGATATCCTTAATGAATATGGACACACCTCCTTCTTTGGTGTTTCGGTCCAGATTGCATGGCTGAAAACTGTGGTATGAGTTATAGCCTGGTAGTGCAGGGGTGCTCTCTGGAGCCTTGAACCAGGTCTCAGTCACTGCACAGATATCGATGTTCTCCCTTTTAAGGAGTACCTCGAGTGAGTGTATTTTGAGATTTAGACTTCTAGCATTGAGTAGCATTACCCTCAGTTTTTGCTTGCCTGTTCCTGTTATGGTGGTGAATTTGTCATTTGAACCTTGCCTAAAAAAGGCACTATAGGGGCAGCAAGAGCCTTAGCCAGTATCCGGAATCCCAGGGGCAACAGGTGCAGGCCATCTGTGGCAAAGCACCGTGGTCTGTTGACCATGACATCCCAAGCAGACAGGTACTGGAACCCTTAGAATGACACCAGAAGCTAAGCCAATTGTTGAAGTCAATCATTTTGTCCTTGTACTGCAGTATCATTCTGGGTGATGGCAGAATGATAGGGCTAGGGTCATACCTGCCTGGGCTACAATACCGGAGAGCTCTTCCATGTCTCTCTTCAAGTAGCTCAGGGAGGTACGTTTTAGGTCATTCACACCAACATGGACAATGACAAAGTCATATCTGTACTTGTTGTGGAGTGACCTGAGTGCGTGGGTTATGTGGTGGATCCTGGCACCCAACAGGCAGCTGACAGTAACCTTCTCCTTGTTTAGCCTGGTGAGTGGGATATCAGTGTGCCTGACAATAGAGTCACCTATGACTAGTGTGTTGGGTACGCTGTTTTGCCTTATTGGCTGTGGTTGAGTGGCACACCGAGTCTGTGGGCTATGTGTCATTTGTGTTGTGCTGGGGGATGGAGATTGCTTGCGTTTCTGCTTTGGAGGTCTCTGTTGCTTAGACAGATTATTATTTAGAGCCTCCGCAAATGTTTTTGTGTTTTTATGTGTGGATTTTAGTGGTGTAGATTTAATGAGACTATGTGATGAGTGTGGTGTGGTGCAAATGTTTACCTTCTCCTCATGACTGTCAAGTTCAGTCTTGGTTGGAGAGAGCTTTACCTCCAGTTTGGCTAGATAAGTGCATCTCTCACAGGTTGTAGTGTTGGGTGGTAGGAGGAGAGGGTTGTCTGTGTACATGAGGCAATTTCTACATTGCCTCAAGATGCACATATTTATCAGATAGACAGGAGAGGAGTTTGAAGAGCACTGCTAAGGTCTGTGAAAGAAAGAATCTCTGGACCCCTAGTTTTTTGGTCCACCTCTGCCACAGGGGCAGCGTCAACCATTGGAGTTCCCTCCTCTGCCCCTGAGGAATTTCCTCCATGTCTGTCCTGGAAAGGACCCTGGGATTTCTTGAACCACATCTTCTGACCACCTCACTGATTCCTAGAAAAGGATCTTTGAAGGGTTGAAAAATGTACACCCACGGCAGGCAGGGTCTTTCCATCATTCACACACATCGATAATGTGTCCTTCATCTTGGGGCCAAACAAAAAAGTGCCGTCAAAAGCAACATTGATGAACAACGACTTCAAGGGCTCCGCTAAATCACATAAGCGTACCAGGCATATCTCCTGATGGCAATGCCTGAATCTGCTGCTCTTGAGGGTCCTTTGGCTACATGCAAAATGACCCTCATGGAAGAATTGGAAATAGATTGCAGGGTAGCCAACTGAGAAATCACGGATGATTGAACCTCTGCAGAAATGGATCCTGATATGGTATTTGATAGTTCTTTAATCAAATCCCTCTGTAATCTTGTAAAATGTGCCAAATAATTTAGCAAACTTAAGGCAAAGGTTGATGAAGTATAGACATACTTCCCAAACCTGTCCATCACCCTTGACTTCTTGTTAGAGGGATGAACAGTGGAACTCTCCAGTTCCTTTTTGCTGGCTGCCGCCACAACCATGGCATCAACCAGCACACCTTTACCCCAAAACTGCTTATACAAAGGAAGTACCATAATCTTGCCTGGTCTCCTAGGTATTGGTTCAACTGTGTCGGCTTCTTTCCACGCCCACCAAGAGGCTAACTATATAAGCTCAGTGGCAGGTGGAGTAACCCAGGAGGTAGACAGGCCAGTACCAAAAGCCACCACGAACACAGACTCCTCGAATTAAGGGTGGCTGGGTGTCCAGCCACCTCTCTGATTTAGAAGCTTGAGGATATCTCCAAATGAAACATCTTCAGGAGGTGACACTGAGAACCCTTCCCCTTCATCGAAGTCTGTATCTTCAGTGACTGACTCCTCTGTGGAGTCCAAGTGCTTCCTCTTACATATCTTCTTCCAAGGGACCTCCTCAGTGGGATATTCTGGGGAGTTATCAGTAGAAATCAAGATACCCTGTTGGGAAGCCTGGGGGTCTCGGACTGGCTGTCCCTGTGGCAAAGAGTAACGAGGCTCTCAAAGCAGACAAATCAAGGTAGAAGGCTGTAGATTCACAAAAGTTGGATCCATCTGTTCTGCCAAGGCAGGGAAAACCCTCTTCACAGCCTCAAAGGCAAAATGCTCCAGTGAAAGGAAGGACCTCGACAAGCTTTTGGACCACAGTCCTCCCCCACTCCAAAGGCAATCTCCCCGAGGTGGAAGTCGGCACTGAGTTATCCAGTGCTGAGGCTCTCAAGACCAGAGATGGATCTGAGAACTTTGAAGTCGACTCCAACAACTTGGATCTGATAGAAAAGCTTCGGTTCCAAGAGCTCTGCAGATCCAACTGAACCAGAGCACTCAGAGTAAGCTTTGGATCCAAAGATATTACTGTCTTTGGATCTGGGCTGGACAGATCCAGACGGCTCAGATTCAGGGACTCTAACATAGTTGAAGGAGTCCGAGGTGGAACTTGTAGTGCACCAAGAGAATCTTCCTCACCACCCTTTTCACATCTTCCTCCATCAGACTTTTATTTATTTATTTATTTTATTTTACATTTGTTGACCGGGCTAGTCTAACTGGATTTATGTTCATTTTCAGTAGAGGCCCGGGGAGATAAGCTCCGGGGATGCACAAATAATATAATCACATATACAAAGATTAAATTGATGTTAAACATTCTTAGAAAGAAATACCAGGAGTAATCACGGAGTTCCAGGGAGATAAGTTCCGAGGAAGCACAAATATAATAACAAATGCAAAATTAATTTCATATTAAACATTGCTACAAAAAAAGATAAGGAATAATGTCATTGGTCGTTTGTTCTTAGTGAAGTGCTAAGTAAAAAAACACTTAACATAATACAGATATAGTTGCATTATAACATGTAAAAGATAGCAGCTGAGTAGAAAAGTTATTAGAAGGCCGGTTGGTATAAAGAAGGATAACAAAAGTATGAGCTGCAATATTAAGAATATGTGTAAAAACAGGTTTGATTAAAGAAGTTAAGAGGAGATAATAAGAAAAGATCCAGAAAGGAAATAAGTTAGTTGTTACTAAAAAAAGGAACTGGAATATAGAAAAGAGGAGAGTAGGTAGATCCAAGGAGGAAAGGTAATAGATCAGTCAGGTTTAGTACAGGGGCATAACCACTGTGTTCTAAGAAAAAGTTTCAGTTTGTTTTTGAAGAGTGATAATGAGGGAACAGAGGAAAGTTCAGTAGGAAGAAGGTTCCAGGATTTTCCAACAGTATTACAGAAGAGAGAGTCTCCAGCCCTGTTGTTAGATTTGCAAATATTTACCAGAAGTTTTTGTGATGAACGTAAGGTCTTAAGATTGTTATATGGGACAATGATGGTGGATAGTATAGGGGTATCCATAGGATGGTAGAGAGTTTTGTGGGCCATGGTAAGTTGGTGGAATTTAAGCTGATTTTGTAATTCTCAAAGAACAAATGGAAACAACAGAGGGGGACCTGGGTTGGCATAGCTCGAAGAAAGGCGAGGGCACCCTTGAGGGCACTGGATCCACCAATGGTGAGTATCTGCTTCTGGGTAGTTGAATCAAGCTTGAACTGGTAGGGCTGGAAGTAGTCAGATCCGATACCTTTTTAGTAAGATCCAAGGAAGTCGGGTCCATCAATTTCTTCTTTTTCGGATCTGAGGATGAGCCTGAATCCATTTTGGCTTTTTTCTTGAATGGCTCCAAAACTGTGGAAGATGTAGAAGGTTTTGAAGAAGAAGATTTGGATTGTTTAGCTATGGGATATTGGTCAACAGATATAGCCTCTCCAAAAGCAGAAAATAATAAGCCTTTTAAAATAAGCTTGCTTTTTTCTTTCAACAAGTACCCTGGGGTTGAATCCATGGCATATAGAACAATCTTCCTGACGATGAAACAGTCCCAAACAATATACACACATAGTGTGGGCATCAGACATGGGAAGTCTGTGATCACACTTTACACATTTTTTAAATCCAGCGGGGTCTTTTTCCACCATGACACTAAGCTATGAAAACCAATAAAGTCAAAAAGTCAAGTAAGAACAGGATTTTTTTTTTAAAGACAAAAAAGGGAACTGGAAAAAAATACCAACAATGGTAAAAAAGGAAGATTACACTACGTGTAGAAAGGAAATGACTAACTATAGTAATTCAAAAAGTACGCTATGTACTACAAAGGGAAAGTAAGTCAAAAAAACTTTATCAACTATGGTAACAAGAAATAAGAGTCTGTATGCTAACGGAAAAGTAATGTAGAAAAAATTAGAAAATTTAGAAGGATAGAAGGCAACAATAAAACACATCTCAAAAAATCTCAAGAGTAGGTCAACCACATCTTTCACTGAAAGTGGCAAATGAGATCTGAGGTAAATTAGGGTTGGTGCATTATAGGTAAGGGAGAAGCTCAAGAGTTTTTTTGGTTGCCATGAGCTTTACAAACAGCAAAGTCTGATTTGAGGGATTGGATCCAAACCCATCAGTTGAGGACAGAATGAAAACTGACAACATCAGATCATTAAGTTTTTCTTTTTTAAACAAAAATCTTAAAACAAGTAGTTTATTACTACTTTTTCCATTACAATTGTTTTTAATATTTTAGTTGTATAATATTGTTTTTTATTTCTGCATATATTTTATATGTGCTTTTTCTGAATATGATTTTCAAATCATGCAACTTTCAATTATGTGATAAGGCATGTGACTTCTTTAACTTACTTAACGGAGGTGCACTATTTAGAATTGTGCTTGTTTCCTCGTCTTTCCTGTCACTAGTCTAGTCCAGATACAGATTTGCTGTATCCAGCACTGTTTGTAAGCTTCTGAGCGGTGTCAATGTCTGCTTTTCAATTTTTCCCTTAATTCTACTAGTTCTCTCCTCTCCTGCACTTTTACTAGCTTATTAATCTAGCACTTTACCAGACTTCTTATAGCAATTATTGTAGCACACAAAAGTGCAACCAGCACTACATGTTCGGCAAGGAAACAGCTCCAGTACTTATTATTAATGACCAGTCAGTTCCCCGTGCTTTCTCCTCTTAACCTGGTGAACTTCGGAATCCTGAGGCAATGTAGCAACTGCCTCATGTACACTGACAACCCTCTCCTCTTACCTGCCAACACTCAGACTTGCGAGAGATGCATTTATATATCCAAATTGGAAGCCACGCACACTCCAGCCAAGACCAGAATAGCTGGTCAAGAGGAGAAGGTCAGCACTTGCACCACACCACATGGAACACATAGCCCTCTAGAACACACACCAGCACTGCCTTTACATAAAAACACAAACCGCACACCCACCTTCGTGGAGGCTCTCAATAAAACTCTACCCAAACAGCAGAGACCTCCAAGGCAGAAACGCACTCGACCAACACAACACTAATCACGAGACACATAACTCTCCTAAACAGTGTGCCACTCAACCAAAGTCCCTAAGGCAAAACAGCATGTCCAACACACTAGTCATAGGTGACTCAATAGTGAGGCACACTGATGTCCCACTCACTAGTTGAATAAGGAGAAGTAACAGTCAGCTGCCTGTCAGGCGCTAGGATCCACCACATAATGCACGCAATCAGGTCCCTCAACAGGTACAAATATGACTCTGTCATTATACATGTGGGTGTAAATGACCTGAGACGTACCACTCTGGACTACATGAAAAGAGACATGGAGGAGCTCTCAGATTATGTAGCCCAGACTGGTATGACCCTAGCCCTGAGCAGCATCCTACCATCACCCAGAATGATACCACAGTACAAGCAGAAAATTACTGATTTCAACAACTGGCTAAGTTTCTGGTGTCATTCGAAGGGGATCCAGTATCTGTCTGCCTGGGATGACATGACTGACAGACCTCGATGCTTTGCCAGAGACAGTCTGCATCTGTCACCCCTGGGCTTCCAGATACTGGCCAAGGCTCTTGCCACCCCTATAGTGCCTGTTTTAGGCGGTATTCCACAGACGAAATTACGACAGTAACAGCTACAAACAAATGCAATCTGAGGGTCATGCTGCTCAACACTAGAAGTCTAA
Organism: Protopterus annectens; assembly: GCF_019279795.1. Classification (NCBI taxonomy): domain Eukaryota; kingdom Metazoa; phylum Chordata; order Ceratodontiformes; family Protopteridae; genus Protopterus; species Protopterus annectens. The sequence continues at coordinate 752,150,199 of NC_056750.1, forward strand.
ATATCAAAATACACTCACCTGAAGCACTCCTTAAAATGGAGAACATCAACATTTGTGCCGTAACAGAGACCTGGTTCAAGGCAGCAGAAAGCACCCCTGCACTACCAGGCTATAACTCATTCCACAACTTTCGGCCCCAGAACTTGGGCTGAAGCTCTAAAGGCGGTGGTGTTTCCATATTCATAAAGGATGCACACACTTCAAGGCTGGTAGCCCAACATAACGCATCTGAGATACTACAGGTGCAGCTAACATTGGGTAAGACAGCGATTCAGGTCGTAGCCTGCTATAGGTCTCAAGACTCACAATCCATGTTTCTATGCACCCTGGAGAATACTAAGGTCTAACCTAACACTCTCATATTTCAACTAGCCGTCCATTAACTGGGAAAACTACTCATGTACCAATACACTTGCCCAACATTTCCTGGAATTCAGTAATTCCAATGCTCTGGATCAGCTCGTTCTTACCCCCACTAGAGGTAGCAAAATCCATGACCTAGTCATTACTAACATGGATGAACAGTCAACTCCTCCTTGGTTAGATCCGACCACAAACTAATCACCTTGGAAGTCTACATCCCTCCCACCCCCCCTGCAAAGGTAACCACCATGAAAAACTTATCCAAAGCTAACTTTGGGCTCCAAAAAACAGAGGTGGCTAACTTCACTGCACCCATGCCAATAGAGATCACTTGCACGACCGCCGAATCATGCACCAATGCACTGTACAAACATGTACACAAATGCATGGATCTCGCCATACCTAATAGAACCAAGACGCTCTCCTCCAAAAAAAAGGAAGCCAATCTGGTGGTTCCCCTGCCATAAACAAACTCTACAACAGAAGGAGGAAACTGATGCAGAATAAGGTGAAGTCCCAAAACTGGAAAAACTTCCTTATCAGCCTCAACAAAAAGTTGAGATCCCTCATCAAATCCTCTAAAGCTAGCTATGAAAACAGAATTGCAGCAGATAGCAATGACAAGCACAAGGCCTTATATGGTTATGTAAAGAATATCCACGGCAATACCCAGATTTGCTCTGAAATACTGCACAATGGTACCTCCTATACCGAGCCAACAGATATTGCCAATAAACTGGCCGACAGATTCCGTGCCAACTTTACCACTTTCACCCCCCTAAGGGACCAGTCACAATACCAGTAGATTGCCAGGCACCCAGTATTACTACTGCACAGGTTAAAACAGCACTGTCAAAGGCCAAGAATACAGCTTCTATGGGACCTGACAATATCCCTGGCTGTGTTCTACATGAACTACAAAGTGAACTGGCACCTCACCTGTCTGCCCTGTTCAATCACATCCTCACCTCAGGCTTAGTTCCTACCGAATGGTGCACTGCTACAGTCATCCCTCTCCACAAAGGAGAAGCGACTACAGACCCTGGGAACTATCTCCCCATTAGCCTGATGAGTCTGATATGCAAAGCTATGGAACACATCATGGACCTAATAAACAAGGATATAGGAAATCTCCAAACTCTAGATCCCACACAGTTTGGTTTTGTGAGGGGTAGATCATGCCTGCTCATCTTGGTCAACTTCTTTGAGTCAGTCACCAGCGCTGTGGATGAAAGCAAGGTGGTTCATACAGCATACCTTGATCTGGTCAAGGCCTTTGATACCATTCCCCACTCAGGAATCATAGAAAAACTCACTAAGCTAGGCATCAACCCTTATATCACTAGGTGGGTTGCAAACTGGCTCACAGGTAGAACCCACAGTGTGGAAGTAGCTGACTCCAAGTGAGACTGCTGACCAGTCATGAGTGGAGTCCCACAGGGTTCAGTCCTAGGTCCTCTCCTGTTTGGTATCTACTTTGAAGTCCAGGCCGACACAAAGGGACTCTGGCTGACAAAGTTCGCAGGCGATTGCAAGTTGGGAGCTATTATTAAATCCCCAAGTGATGATGACATCTTACAGAATGGCCTCACTGAGACCAACGACTGGTGTCAGAACCATGGCCTTAAATTCAATGCCAAAAAATGTGTCGTTATCCCCTTTGGGAAAAACCCACTTCCCATGAATTACCACATCGATGGTAGTCCACTGAACACAGAAGGCATTATAGAGATCTGGGAACACAGGTTGACAGCAACCTCTCTTTTGACCACCACATTGCCACTGTGGTCAGAAAGTCCTTCTATGTGGCACATCTCATTATTAAGGGTTTTGCATACAGGAAGAGAGAGGTCATTGTCTCCCTCTACTTTTCCCTCATTAGGCCAATCAACGAGTACAATGCCCCATTTGGTTTGTACCTCACTAAACACCTGCAACAACTGGAAAGGCTGCAAAAGTACCTCATAAAGAGGATCCTCGGCCTTAAACATTTGTCCTACATGGACAGATTAAAAAAAACTCCAACTATTCTCGGTCTCATATCGCCTACTTAGAGGCGATCTCTGCTTGACTTACAAAGCCATGTCTGACCCAGCTCTGTTAGAAATGCTACATCTGAAGAAATCCCAATCCCTCCGCACCGCACACTCCAGAGACCTCAACCTCATTACCACAATCAACGGAACATGCTGGAGGGACAAGTTCATAACCCAGAGACTGAACATGCTATGGAATAGAGTTCGCATACATGTCAAGCAGAGCACCTCACTGGGACTCTTCAAGAGAAATCTTGATGAGTGGATGGGAAATAGAAAATTCACCCCATGATCACTCAAGTGGCTTTACTCGACAGAGGCACTGGGAAATAAAGTCGGGCGGCACAATGCCAGGGTAATCCTATGGGCTAGGCTTGTAAAGGCTCCAGGGCTATTAGCCTAGTACACACCTATGAACCTGTTCTACATGTTGGACAAAAGCAATACTTTCTGTGACAATAAACATACTTTTCCACCTTCTGTTGTCACTGGTGGGTTTCTGGTGTTATGGTTGAATTACTGCATTCATTGCCAGTGCAGACACATACTTAATGGACATTTTTGTTTAACTCCTAATCTTCCTCTGCTAATTTTCATCTTTCCTCCCATCCATCCTGTTCTATAACTTTAACCCATGAGCTGTTCTGGTGGTGTAGAGGGATAAAGCCCTGACTATGACTCAAGGAACCTTAGTTTGATTAGCGACTTGGGTGACTGAGGGGCAGGGAAGGATGGGCATTATAATGTAGGGTGGGTGGGTGGACCTATGGGCAACTACTGTGTTGACCTCTGGTGGAGAATGGAGAATGCATATTGACAGGCATGACTAAAGATAGGAACAGGGCAGAGAAATGGCTGAGCTGCTGCCTAGGCAGGGTGATACGCTGCACATCTCCACTGCATGCCCACTCCCCCAGGCATGCCATTAGGTCTGCAAGGGAGGGGGAATGGGTTAATGGTGTAGCCCATAAATAAGCCCCCCTGCTGAGATCCTAGATGCCTAATTTCCCAACTAACACCAGAAACACCAAATTCATAGCTCTCAACCTTCCACCCCAAAATGTGGAACAAATGACCAAAATATAGAACATTTACTAATGGCTTAACAACAACTTCAACTTGGAATCTCATACGATGGCTAAAATGGGATACTTTTTACTTAGAAAATATTCTTTTGTTGAATTAGTATGATTCAGTATTATTTAGCATAAATATTAGCCAGAAAATTATTAATACTAAATGTGTGACGGATCCTTTCAATGTGGGACAGTAAGGAGCATGGACGTTTTAAGAATCAAAATGAGCAAACATTCCTTATAATGAGGTACACTTGACAGGTATGAATGATTTGAAGTTCAGAGAGGGAGGCTAGGAGGTAGCAGGTACCAGGGTGCCAGGCAGGCCAGTACCATGAAAAATAGAGGAGGGACCAAAAAAATCTTTCATCCATAATATTTCATGCCATATGTTTATAACATTCAACAAATTTCCTTCTACTCCATACGTTTCCATAATCTTCCACATATCATTATGACTAACCTTGTCAAAAGCCATTGTCACAGCATGTCATTGGCCTCACTGCCTTATTTTTTTTTCAAAAATCATGTTACTTCTTTTACTTTTATTAACTTTTCCCTAACCTCTCTCCTCTTGATTCTGAAATCCCCTTCTCCTAAAGCTTCAACCAAATCCTTATGCATCCTTTTTTGTATTATCTTTATAAATATTTGATAATTAGTATTTCCCACTGTTATCAGTCTCCATTTTATATATATGTTTTCTTTCATATTTTCTGCATAAGCCTAATGACTTCACCACCAATACCTTCATCTGTTACTCCTTTCACTATCTATTCAATTAATATTTTACACATATTAATTGCTCACTTCTAGTCATGTCTTAATATTCATAACCTAATCCATATATTCCCGGTGCTGATTCTTCCCGTCCTTCTTTTATTGTTTCTTCTACTTCCCTCATAGTAATTTCTTTTTCTAGAGAAATCTTAAAATTTTCAGATATGTTTCCACAATCCATACTTCTTGTATACTTTTCATACATTCTACCCATATACTTTTCCACAATTTTCATTTCTTTCTGCTATTTAATATTTCCATCTGTATCAGATATTGCATCCATTCTTCCTTCTCTTATTTTCACCTCTTTTCAAAAAAATCCAAAAACAAACGTGTATTCCTGACACTGCTAACCACACGAAAGAGCAAAAAGGCAGTATAAAATTTTATTAAAGGTAAGCGCTTTCGCAACCTGTCCTGAGACTTTCTTTTTTCTTTTAAAAAGAATCTTGTTCTAAACATATTTTTAGTCTTTTCTCTGTTTTATATGGTTCTTTTTCTATTTATTTTATTCTATCACAATGTTGTTCTATTTCTTTTTCATATTTTTATAAATATTATATACGCTCCCACTCCTTTTCTTCACTCTTTTTTCTACAACCAAAAGCATCTTATTTCTTTTTTCTTTACAAGCACTCCACCAATCTATCCATTTTTCTTAATGTACTCTGTCACCTACTATTCCCATAAAATCTTACATCCCTTATTAATCTCATCTTAGGTTCCCTATTCATCCCATCTGTTTCAGCAATATCTCCAGTCAATCATTTTATTCATTTACCTTCTTTTATTACTTTTCTCTCATCCCCTACTCTAGCCCATACAGCTCTATGATTTGAAAACTCAGCCATTCCTGCCTTATTGCATTACTAAATATCTTATTTTTCCCCTTCTGCTTTCTCAGATAGCAGTTAAACGTTCCATCCATAATAACGGACAAATTAAAGGTTTTTAAGTTTCTTAACCATTTTTTCCTCTCCACCATATGACTGTTACATATAAACTACAATTATCGTTACACATCCTTCCTTTTTCCTTATATCACATACCAATAGTCTTCCAGCTCCTATTACTGTCAAGTCCTGTACCTTTAAATTTTCACTTAAAAAAATCCCTATTCCTGAACACATCACTCCCTACTGATAATATTATCCTTTTACCCTATATTGTCATCATTATTTTACTTGTTTCTTCCTTCAAAATCTTATATCTGACAAGCATATATCATCCATACTTATTTTTACTTCATTCAGCCACTACCACTTCCCTAATATCATTTTGAAAGCTATTTAAATTTGGTGCTAATATTTCTAAGTTTTCCCTTTCCTTTTTTTGCATCTTTCTTATTTTCAGTAATTATTTTTCTTTTCCTTCTCTGAGCCCCACCAAATGATTTATTACTTTCTTCTCTTTCTTCTTATTCAGTCTGAAATTTTCCCTCTTCCCATTCCTTACCTCCTAATGTTGAGTATCTACTTTTATCTTGCACTGTAATGCCTTCTCTTTGTAAGACATTTTACAGCTCATTCTCATCAGCCTTCTCCATATTAGTTACATTTTCTTCTTCAGTTATCTCTTCCTTAATACTTGTTAATAGGTAAATACTAAGCAATCAGTCTGCAGACTATTACCTAACTAGCCAATAAACAGTGACCAAAGGTGAGCATCAAACCCTGTACCTTGTGTCTATAAGATAAATGGCTCAACCACTGAACCACTCCTCAAATCATCATACAAGGGGGATTTCAACCTGCACCTTGATACAAGGACCCCTGCGTTAACCCATTGTGCTAACAAGTATGTTATCACAGGAATCAAACCAACAATCTTTTGATCTGAAGTCAGACACCTTTTCCATTAGGCAAAATAACCAACCCTAAACAGTGTGATTGCCTAGGATATGAACCCATGACCTTTCAGACCCAAAGTGAGAATCATGTTCCTAGACTAGCAAGCCATCAATGCTTTCAGCTACATTATCATCAGACTGTCTTTCTTCCACAATATTTTCATCTTCTTTTTTCTAAAATCTCCTTTTCTAGGGTAGGAAATTAAACTAAAAATGTCCAGGTTCATTTCATTTCCTGTACATAGGTCTACAATTTTAGTGACAAGTCCCTGATTCCTATGCTGACCGCATCTTTTTTTTTATTACAGTTATGATCCAAGTACCCATCATCTCCACAAAAAAAAGCATATCTTAGGTTTACTCCGACACCACACTGTTCTTTATCTACCATTCACAAATATAATATTTGAAATATGCTGCAATTTTCCTTCATGGACATCCAGTGTCATACCTCCCCACCCATTTAAGCTTTTCTTTCATTATGTATTTTTTAAACTCATGCACCTTATTACAAACAGACAGAAAAACATCTTTAAATGAAAGTTATGTACTTACCATAATGACAGATCCATGCTGCCTGAATTTTGTCCGGTTTAACTATGGTCATCAGATCCCACTGGATCCGACCTCACCACCGACTCTGAAACTTCTTGGTTCTGGGGCTCTGACTTCTCCCCTAGCCATAATTTCCTTCACTCCACCTTAATACTTCAGATTGAGTTTGTCACAGTAAAATGATCTATAGCAATTGTATTCAAGACTAAATCTAGCATACAGGTAAAAAGATAGGACTGGAAAACAGACAGGACTGTTCAAAAACAGGGTGTTCCACAGAAATATTTGGTCATCAGAAGCCCATTTGTGTCAGTTTGGAAGGGGGCAAGTGGGAGAATGATTGAACCAGATGAAAATCAGACAACATGGATCTATCATTATTATAAGTACATAACTTTTGTATCCATTGTTATCAGTTTTTGTCTGATTCAGACATGGGACAGATTCCCAAGCTGTCATACCTGTGTGGTATCAAGGAAGGACATTCCTGAGAATGGTGGAACCAAAGGAAGAACATGATCTAGACTATAAATCCTGTTTGTACTGAGACAAAAAAGGGTGAACTGTTGACCAAGTTGCTGCAGCACAAATATCAATAGTCTTCGACAAAAAGTTGTTGACATAGCCACTCTCCTTGTGGAATGAGCCTTAGGTTTAAATTGTAGAGACAAGCCCTTTTTATTGTAGGCAAAAGAAATGCAGTCAGTTAACCACCTGGAAGGAGCAACATTAGCAACTGCTTTGCTTAATTTGGACTTTGAGAAGGCCGCAAACAATTGATCAGACTTTCTGAATTGTTTGGTCCTATGAAGATAGAACCTAAGCTGACAATGAATGTGCAGCATATGTAAAATGTATTCACCTTTGTTTGAGAATCTGGGGGAAAAGATTGGTAGATTTATATAGACTGATGCCACCTTAGGAAGGAATGATGTGCTAGCTCTGAAGAAAACTCTGTCTTTATGAGATATTACATAAGGAGGTTTGCAGAAAAGTGCTGCCATCTCTGAAATCCATCTAGCTGACGTAACAGCTACCAGAAAATTGTTTTCCAAAAGAGAAACTTCAAATCAGCTGATGCTGCTGCTGGTTCAATGGGCGGTTGAGTTAAAGCCTGTAGCATGATAGTAATATCCATGGGAGGTACTGGATCTCTGATAAGTGGATGTAGGAGAAAGGTTCCCTTCAAAAAGGCCTTAGAGACCCTTAAAGGCACTTATCCGTCTCACAATTGAGTATAACTCCCCATCAGGTATGTACCATACTAAGCCTCTACAGTGATTAGAGAGACCTCAGAGATTTCTAACAAAGAAGATCAAGGGCCTCCAGCATGTGCCTTACATGCACCAGCTAAAATCCCTGTCACTATACTCTGTATTGCATAGCCGTCTTAGGGGAGACTTATGCCTGGCCTACATAGCAACCCAAGACCTAAACCTGATGAACTTACTGCATATCCATAAATCAAATGGGTCTAGGGCTACCTGATCCAGGGACCTAAATATGGCCTGTGACTTAAATGGGACATGCTTGCTGGAGGAACAGATTTATCTCCCAGCGACTGCCACTTCTTTGGAACAGGCTACCAATTCATGTAAAACAGAGCACCTCTACGACATTGTTGAAGAGGAACCTAGATGAGTGGATGGGGCACCAAAAGTCCTTACCGGGGATAGTGTCCACAACCCTCCTGAACATGGGCAGTCATCACTAAATGCAATCCTGCGTACTGACTAGTACCTCTATGGTATTACATTGGGTTGAAATGGCTAGGCTTAAAATGACCTCTGGGTTGATGGCCTAGTAATCTCCTATGATCCTACAATCCTATAAGGAAGCTATAGAGTTGTCATTCTTCCCTATATTGAAAACTGAGATAGCGGCCATTTGTACTTTGATAATGGAATATCTATAGCTGCTGTGAAAAACGTTTGGACAAGAATTCTAAAATTAGACAGAATAGGAGTAGAGAAGGGATCCAAACCTTTTGACATAGCCCAAATGGAAAATCTTTTCTATTTGCTATGGTGGATCTTCTTAGTGGATTGTTTTTGAGAAGCTGATATTATTTGAACAACCAAAGTTGGAAGCTGGGCATCTCTGGCTGAGATTAGAACTGAAGGAAAAAAGTGCTTTACTTCATGGATTTCTGGTCTGGAGGAGGTAGTCCAGACAGGTATGATAATAGGTTTGGATAATGATCCAACATCCATGGAGGACTGTCAGAAGAAAATTTCAAGTGAGTCACATCTGCCTCAGGTGATGAAAAACTTCTTTATTTGGAGCTAACCAGATTACAGCAGCATGTTGGCCAAGATGATCTCAATCTGATCAGCTTGGTTACTGACATCAACTTTTATACTTTCCTGTTACTAGCCAAAATAGCTTTTGTTACATTTCTAACAATTGACAGTTGGCTATGAAAAACATCTAGGATCACAATTTACCTCAGAAAAGAATGCTTTACCTCAAAACCACAGCTAGTGTAGAATGTTTACCTCAAAACCACAGTTAGTGTAGAACGTTTACCTCAAAACCACAGTGGTAGCTGGAATTATCCAGAGCCTGCCTCAGTAAATTAACTCTTATTCAGAATTATAGAAAACAGGTGTTATTCAAGTTCATAAGCAAACTACATCTATCATAGATAAAGCCCATCTTTAATAAACATGGTTCAATGACCTTTTCTTACCAACACTTCAGCAAATAGCATATTCATTTTGCTAGATGGGAGAAAGAGACAAATAATAATAATGTGTTTTAAAACTTTTTCTCTTAACATTTCCCCCCCTCAAAACACTTTTATTTGTCTTTTTTATTTCAGCAATATATGGTAAAAACTAAGTTTTTCTTTGCATACATTACTTCATTTGCAAGACAAACTTTTAAACTTCAAAACATTTGCAAAAGTCACATTTCAATGTATTCACTTTCACCAGTCTGTTGTAACTGCTGGTACATCGTCTTCGTAACAGCAGTATCAACCAGTCTTTGTAGAAGACCTCTGATACAGGGTATACAACAGCAACCACATACCACCACGATAGCCACAGCGACTCCGACGGACACCAGGAAACTGTTGATGAGATGACTCCATTTTCCAAACCACGTTCGTAGAAAGTCTGTGAAGGGATTATTTACCCCAGAGTTCTCTGCCAATTCTTTGGATAACATCTCCAAACCTTTCAAAGCTTGAGTGATGCTCCCATCAGGGGCAGTGTTATTTGGGATGTACGTACAACAGAAAGTCCCAAACATCTTGCAAACTCCTCCTTCTTTGGCCAGGAGCATATCCAACGCAATTCGATTCTGCCATGCCACCTCCGAAGTGGCCTCCAGTTGTTCAGCAATACCTTTTAATGCATCTTTGGTATAGTTCACAAAACGCTGCTGGTTATAGTAAATGTAGTTGATCCAGTCCACATTCTTAATGGGTTGAATCCGGACAAAGATGGATGCAAAACCAGCTGCTATTTGGTTTATTGCTTTGTATTCATCAGGCACGCCTCTTGGTACGCCAATGCTATCGATGTAGACACTGCTATCGAAGGATTGCTTCGGTGCCTCTCTTTTTCTCTTATTCAACCACCTCGGCTTTATTTCAGGTTCTCTTACGAAATTGCTTGCTGGAACTGGGAAAATGTAGAATGGCAGAATTAACTTTGCAAGTGCACAAGTTCCCTTCCAGGGAATCGTAAGCCTTGATCTGAGTTTGTTGTCTCCACATAACCACCATACGTCTGCCAAACTATTAGTTTGGTTTTCCAGAAATGGATTTTCATTACCATTCACAGTAATATTGCAATAATTCTGTCCCATATTGCCATAATTCTTTCCTGTGCCATCTCTGGAAATGCGCATATACGAACCTGGATAAGAGATTGCTGTAGGCGGTTTCTCAACTTTGCTTATGACTGGAAAACGCTGGATTTCATCTTTGCATTTATCTTCGGTTTTGTTGAAGAATAACTTTAACAAACACGTCAGATTACCTTCAGCTTGCATCAATGGGACTGTCGCTAGTTGCTGTTTACCTTCAGCACAAGAAACACAGTTCTCACGATGTGCCTCTCGGGTACTATATCTAACCCAAGATAACCATTCATTATGGTGTACGAATCCCGTCTCGAGTAACAACTGTTCTTCTTCTGTGAAGGCAAAATCTGCTTTACTTGTAGCATTTTTAAGGCTTTGCACTTTAAGTTGGAGGGTCCTCAAAGGATCAGTTCCAATTGGAAGAGACACTCCGATTCCATAAACTCCTGAATCACTTTCTTGTGGTGACACAATGGTTATAGTAATTACTTCAGTACCTTGGAAATGCGCAATTTTTATTCTTTGTTGTCTGCTTTTATCTTTCTCTGGTATCACTGCACCACTTGTTTCCCATCCGTTCACATTTGTTGACCACCAAACATTTGACCAGGACGCACAGTCTCTATTGCACAAGTATTTTGCAAGAGTCAGGAAATCATTACTGTTCCATTTAGCACAGTCCAAAATTCCTTCACAAAGTTTTACCTTGAACACAGTAGTAACACCTGTTTGCGCTTGCAGCACCACCATTCCTTTTTCTCTCACAACTGTTCCTTCTCGTATGGACATATTTACTTTCGCCACCAAAATCATCATCACGTAATAGTTCAAGTACCAGTTGAACATGGCCATCCTTCCTTTGTAGTCAGACTTTGCGTTCAGGGGTCCGATGGAGTCTGACCAACATCAATGGTAGAAGGAAAAGTCTTAAGTTTTTTACAGTGGGTGATATGAATCCACAAAGTCCTCTCTGCGATCTTTACAGCCGTAGGTGTTGAGATAAGTACTTGATATGGGCCTTCCCACCTGGGGGGTGACCAGTTCTTTCTGTTCACAATTCGGATCCACACCCAGTCCCCGGGTGCCATGCTTAACAAGGTTTCACTTCTGGAATCTGCAAAGGAGTCATTGGTTACAAGAGACTTGACATTTAGCAGCTTCTTCATATAATCCGCCAGATCCTCACCCCCCTCACGTTCCGCTGGCAACAATCCTTGCCACTGCGGGACGTATTATGGTCTCCCAAACAAAAGTTCAAATGGTGTAAGTCCTTTGTAGGAGGGTGAGATTCGCATGTACAGGAGTGCCAATGGAAGGCACGCAGTCCAGGATCTATGCGTTTCTGCCATCAGTTTGCGGAGCTTACTCTTCAGGACACCATTGTGTCTCTCCACCAGTCCAGCTGACTGGGGATGGTAAGCACAATGGTACTTGAGATCAATTTGAAACACTTGATCCAACTTCTGCACAATCTGGTTTACAAAATGAGACCCATTATCACTATAAATGCGTCTTGGAAGGCCAAATCGGGGAATTATTTCTGTTGTCAAAAGCTTTGCTACTGTGTGTGCATCAGGATGCTTTACTGGAAAAGCATCTACCCACTTAGAAAAAGCATCAATTATAACTAGACAGAACCTTTTTCCCTCTGAAGGTGTCAACTCAATAAAGTCCATACAGAGTGTGTGGAATGGATATGGAGGGGTAGGGAATGCCTGCTGAGATTTTTTAACTCCCCCCCCGAGCATGATACTTTGCACATAATAAGCAAGATAAACAGAATTGGTTTGCATAAGTTGAAAATCCTTCACACCAAAACACCTTAGACACTATTTGAACCATTGTCTGTACTCCTACATGGGCAGGTCCATGGCTAACCAATGCAGCATACCTAAAAAGGTTTGAGGGTAATACCATTTTGCCATCTGATGCCCTATACAACCCATCCTGTTGAGTGATACCATATTTCACCCAACAACATTTTTCTTTCTGTGTTGTCAATGTTTGCATTACTTTTAGTGTCTCTAAGTCTAAGAGGTGTCCGGGCTCTAAATCATTGTCATGTAAAAGCAAATCATTTTCTTGAGCTGCCTTTTTTGCAGCCATATCAGCAAGGGCATTTCCCCTGGAGACAGGATCTTTTCTGTTGGTATGTGTGGAACATTTACATATCGCTATCTGAAGTGGTAGTTGCACTGCATCTAACAACTGTAAAATTAAATCTCTGTGATTTATTGGTTTGCCTGTCGCAGTAACCATTCCTCTATTCTTCCATTGTTGGGCGAAAACATGCACAGTGGAGAAAGCATACTGACTATCTGTATAAATTGTCACTTTTTTACTCTCCCCTAAGGTACAAGCTTGAGTCAAAGACACTAACTCAGCTGCTTGGGCAGAATAAATGTTTGACAATCCTTTTGCTTCCAAAACTTCAGTTTCTGTGGTGACTGCATACCCTACTAGTGTTTTTCCTACAGTGTCCTTCTTTGCTGATCCGTCTACAAACAAAACAAGATCAGAATCTACCAACGGAATATCCGTTAAATCTGGACGGGGAAGTACTTTGTTATGAATGCTCTCTAAACAAACGTGTGGAGTACCTTCTTCTGGAGTCGGCAAAAGTGTCGCCGGGTTAAGAGTAGTACATCTTTCTATGGTCATATGTGGCTGTGTCAGCAGCACTGTCATACATGACAAATGTCGACTAGGAGATAAAAAGGTTATCTTATCTTGCAAAAGTATAGTAGCTACTGAATGTGGAACTCGCAATTTTAATGGGTGAAACAAAACTAATGATGCTGAGGCTTGCACTGCCATGGCGGCTGCCACTACAGCTTGAACACAATGCGGCAATGCCCTTGCAACAGGATCTAATCTGGAGGAATAAAAAGCTATCGGTCTCTGTTTGTCCCCATGTACTTGTACCAGAACCGAAGTCATATATCCTCCCTTACAATCAACCATTTGCACAAACTGCTTAGAATAGTTCGGAAAACCCAAAACAGAGGAGCCTGCTATCAATTGCTTAATTCTATTAAATGCTTGTATTGCCTTATCTGTCCACTGTATATTACTTTTAGCTGCCATGGGAGTGTCATAGATCAGTGCGGTCAATGGCCCTACTTCTTCAGCATAATTAGGAATCCAACTTCTACAAAAATTAGTCACACCTAAAAACGACATCATCTCCCGCTTAGTCGTAGGCATAGGTGCTTCAAGAATTGCTTGTTTTCTTTTATTTTCCAATTGTCTACCTTCCTGCGAGACTAAGTAACCCAAGTACTTTACTTGTGCTTTGCACAATTGTAACTTCTCTTTATTTACTTTATGTCCTTGCTCAGCTAAAAAACTAAGAAAGGCTAGGGTATCCTTTTTACAACTTTCCTCCATGGGTGAGGCCAATAAAATATCATCTACGTACAACAGGACCTGGCTTCCCTCTGGAGGAACAAACTGAGCTAAATTCGCAGCCATTTCTTGTGCGAATATTGTCGGACTCTCAAAATAACCCTGTGGCAATCTGGTGTATGTGTATCTTTTACCTTGGAAAGTGAATGCAAACCAAAATCTACTCTCCTTGTGTAGTGGTATGGAGAAAAAAGCATTGCTTATATCTATGACAGAAAAATATCTGTGCTGAGGTAGTAAATCATTAAGTAATGTATAGGGGTCAGGAACCACCGGTGCTCTTGGGATCACAGCCGAATTAACTGCTTGTAAATCCTGAACCAACCTCCATGACCCATCCGGTTTCTTTACAGGAAACAACGGAGTATTGCAGGGTGAATCTGGGCATTCAACAAGAATTCCTACCTGTTTTAGCTGTTCAATAACTGGCTTAATTCCTTCCTCTGCTTGCTTACTTAGTGGATATTGGTGCTTACGAGGTCTAAAACCTGACTTTGCAGTTATACAAACTTCACCTGCTGTTTTCATTAATCCTACATCTCCTTTACCTTTTGACCATAAATCTACAGGCAAGGCACTTAACGCACTATCTCCCTCTTGAGTTAGGAGGATTTGTCATGCCATTTCTGTTTTGTCATCCCTGAGGTGCATACTTGGTCGTGCCCAAGTCACCCAATTTAATCTTTGTACCTGGATCTGTTGATCTTTCAACTGACTTTCAAACATTGTGTTCCAAATCGTTACCTTTTTCGCCAAATCTACCCAATGTGTCCCCACTGCTTTAGTAACTGAGATATGTGGGCTATGACTTGAGCGATATAAAGAACTCATTTCCTTAGTCAAAGTACAGGTTACTACTGTATTACCTTGCGTATCCCAAAACATGTCATTCAAAATTATCCTTGCACACTTGTGCTTAAAGAATTCTTTTTCAAATTCTTTATCCGGACCAGGGGCCTTATAGAACATTGTACAATGTAAGTGCACCACAACCTGCGGTGACCCGCTCCTAGATTTACTTAGAGCTAGATTGATCAACTCTGTATCAACCCTCCCCGGGCCATCTGAAATCAAGTCTAGGCTATACCAGTAAAACAAGTCTTGTACTCCCTGTACTACTAAGCCATCCGCTAACCTTTTTGCCTCAATACCTTTAGGTGTGGGAATTGCCGCTATTCCAAACACATGCATCAAATCTCTTCCCAGCAAATTAACTGGACAAACTTTTGATATAATTACCCTACACCTAACAGTTTGGTTTGTTTGCGGATCTGTGAACAGTAGAGGATGAGACAGTGATTCCTTATAAATTTTCCCGTTTGCCGCTTTTACAAGGACAAACTCATCTGTTTCACAGTTCGGAGGCAGAACTGCTGGACCCAAAAGTGTACGCGATGCACCTGAATCACATAAAAACTCCACTTTCTGTCCCTCAACCAAAAACTCTATCATGGGTTTCTGATCTAGATGCATAGCAATACCCAAATTTGCCAGGTTTATGACTTCACAGTCACAATCCCGCCCTTCCATTAGAGTGTTCTGACATTCATCGTAGAGAGTGTCTGCCTCTTCATTATCCCCATAATGAAGATGGCGCCTTTCTTTACTATCATATAGTCATGCGGAGCCCTTGTTCGTAAGCTGTGGGGGATGTTGCCACTCTTCACAGTCGGCAGCGAAGTGCCCACGTCTACTGCATTTAAAACATTCTCCACGTTTTAACCTTTCCCTATAGTATGAATGTCCACCCGGTTCATTTAACGTGTCCCATTGCGGGCCCCCACGTTTTTTTACGCCACCACGGCGCCCTTGCCCCCTTTGGTCCTGTACTAAGAATATACCACCATCATCCCCTACTGCCAACACTTGTACTTTCTTTTTCTTTTTTAGATTAAAATGTCGCTCAGCATGTCGTGCATATTCAAACAGAGGCTGCAGTCTACATATTCTGTGATCTACCATGTGCTTAGTAATAAAACTACTTATTGGAGCCTTACAACCTTTAAGAAAAGCATTTTTCAATTGCTGTTCATACGGACTATCATTAGTCTGAT
Organism: Protopterus annectens; assembly: GCF_019279795.1. Classification (NCBI taxonomy): domain Eukaryota; kingdom Metazoa; phylum Chordata; order Ceratodontiformes; family Protopteridae; genus Protopterus; species Protopterus annectens. The sequence continues at coordinate 752,166,136 of NC_056750.1, forward strand.
CCTGCGGAATCATCATTCCACAATGGTTATTGAACACTTCTGTCAGTCTTACAATATAGTGATCTACAGATTCATCATCACTTTGAATGCACTGATTTATTACTGTCCAATCTGCTCTTGGACGCCACTTATCTGAAATTCTCTTTAACAGATCAGTGACTCGTGTGTCTAACACCCCAGAATTATGCTTTAATGTAGTGCCGTCATCTGCCTTACATGTCCAAGTACCACAAACTAAGTGCCAATCTGGACCTAAGATTTGTCGCACTACTTGTTCTACTTCTAAACCATTTAGATGATAACTTAAACGCATACCAACTATGTCCTCAGAAAACTTTTGAAAATTAATCTTGGGATGAGGAATACCATCTGTAGCTCGTTTTATATCCTCTCTAGCCCAGGGACGATAAACCAAAATAGTTGGTTCTTGTCCAACATCTCCTGCTTGTGGGTTTGCAACTTGTATTAAGGGAAGAGCTTCTGAATGGTCAGAAAGTTTAATAGCCCAACGTCCTTGCCCTGCTGGTCCTGACCTTAACTGCATAGGTTGGTCTACCTGTTTCAAAGCAACTTTAGGTACTACGGGAATTTGTGGGTAAATTGGAGGGGTCACAACATTTCCTTGAGCAGCTAATAACCCACCCTGCTGTACAGATCCCACATCTTCAGACTGATATTGAGGAGGTTCCCCCGGTATGGCAGCAGCAATTTCACCATACGGTGGCCCGGTTGCCTCCCTTTGCATTGCACAAACTCTGTGCTCATCCTCCTTATCTAAAAATAAAGCTACTTTTCCACTTGGCACCAGTGATCCCTTTTTGATTTATTTTCTCTTTTTCCTGACACTGTTTTTCTTTTATAGCTCGTTTATTTGCTTCTTCTAATCATTTTTGTGCTTGGGGAAATCCCAATTGTCTTTGCTTTTTAGTTCTAGTTCCTGCATCCTTTTTCAAATCTCTAACCAATTTTGCACAGGCATTCTTATTCAGTGTACCATCAAAATCATATTTCAACTTCCACTTCTCAAAAATGTAACATTATTTTTGTTTAAACGTTTCATATACTTAGCATCAACATTTAAACAGACATCACTCTCACACTTGCAGCAACTTGAACCCATGTTTTCCTAGATTTCTTATTTTAGGACTGTATATTTTAGGACTGCATCAAAATTAGAAGTTATGTTTACCAGCTCGAGGCAACCCTATATCCCATGATGCAAGGAACTACCTCAGATAGTCTATCCTGAAAGGCTACAGAGCTTTTGGCTTAGAAGATAGTTGTTTGCCCTTAGAGAGTACACATAGGAAATGGTGGAAGTCAACCATCTAAATAAGGTCACTTTAGATACTGGAAGACCAACCTGTTTCCTGCATAGGAGACAAACAATTGGTCTGATTTTCGAACATCCAAAAATGCAGCTTCTGTTCAGCTCTGTCAGAATAGTTAGGAAAGAAAACTGGTAGAGCAATAGATTGGTTAATATTGGCTTGAGATACAACCTTGGGAAGAAAGGAACAGAAACTCTTCTTGCAGAAGTAACAGAAAATATAGTTTTCCATATCAACAACTTTAAAGAAAGGAGGTAGAATTAGAGATGCCAACATTAAGTTCAGATCCCAGAGGATGTTTCACAGGCGGTTTTAGGAGAAAACTCCTCTCAAAAAGGCTTTGCATAACCTATGAGACATGATGTTATTGTCCTGCAAGCCAACATGAAATTTGGAAATAGCAGCCATTTGTACTTTGACTGTAGATGATGACGATCCTGAATGAAAAACCTCCGCCAGGAAATCCAAAACAGAATGTATAGGAGCTCTGACTGAGTCAGAAATCATTGGTAGCCTGGCTAGGAAGGAAGTGGAGCAACCAAGCAGTGAGGTTGAGAGAATGGGCTGCACCAGAAGGTGATGATGATCCACTACAGACTGATTGAGAGACCACAACCTTCAAGACAAACCTGGCTTTGACCTTCCTTCCCTAGACATCCTAAATATACACAAACAGTCCCCACAAACACACAACTTAATCCCTACACAGACACACAGGAAGGAATAACTTGGGGAACTAGGCCTGACTAAAACTTTCACTGAAAAACTATATTAAAAGTTTAAAAAGGAAGGAATAGGGTGGGCTGTACTAAATACAGGCTAACCTAACACTGAAGGGAAATTAAAACCCCTAACTAACTTTTTTCTTATTTAACAAGAAAAACTTACCTCAGCTGGCAAAGGAGACCGATCTGAGGTAGTTCTTGCATCATGGGATATAGGGTTGCTCGAGCTGGTAAAAGGAGTTCGAGCCGAGGATCGGCTCCGAACCCATCCAGCAAGAATGAAGGCGAGATTGACAACTTAACATTTATTTTTCCAGGGCTTATTACAAAATGGGGCTATCTTAACGGGGATCCTAACAAAATAACAGGTAATCCTAACAAAATAATCTTAATAATTATTCCTACCCACCCTTAACTAAAAATAAAACCCTTAACTAAAAATAAAACCCCTGTCGACAAGGTTCAATTAAATTAAAAGAAAAAAAGGTATTTTCATCCTACCTGAACCAGATGAGACTCCGTTTCCCCTTGTTGGTTCGGAAACCGTCCCTCAGATAGGGATCAGAGAGCGGCCGGCCTCTTTCCAACGACAAATCAGTCGGAGCGCTTTCCGTCGAGGGAATCTTAAGATGAGAAACCCTCACCTGCACAGGTTTTTCGGTCTCTCTGTCGGTCTGATCCATATCTTCGTAGAGGTTTCCGGTCCGAAGGACCAAAATGTCAGAAGAAAAATTCAAGCGAGTCACATCTGCCTCAGGTGATGAAAAACTTCTTTATTTGGAGCTAACCAGATTACAGCAGCATGTTGGCCAAGATGATCTCAATCTGATCAGCTTGGTTACTGACATCAACTTTTATACTTTCCTGTTACTAGCCAAAATAGCTTTTGTTACATTTCTAACAATTGACAGTTGGCTATGAAAAACATCTAGGATCACAATTTACCTCAGAAATGAATGCTTTACCTCAAAACCACAGCTAGTGTAGAATGTTTACCTCAAAACCACAGTTAGTGTAGAACGTTTACCTCAAAACCACAGTGGTAGCCGGAATTTTCTAGAGCCTGCCTCAGTAAATTAACTCTTATTCAGAATTATAGAAAACAGGTGTTATTCAAGTTCATAAGCAAACTACATCTATCATAGATAAAGCCCATCTTTAATAAACATGGTTCAATGACCTTTTCTTACCAACACTTCAGCAAATAGCATATTCATTTTGCTAGATGGGAGAAAGAGACAAATAATAATAATGAATTTTAAAACTTTTTCTCTTAACAAGGATGTACTAGTAGAGACCACATGAAGGGAAACCACATTTGTCAGGGCCAGAGTAATGAGGATCACTCTGCCCTTGCACATTCTTGCCTTCTGTATGAATTTCTTAATTAATGGAAATGGGGGAAAGGCAAAGAGCAGACCTTGGACGCCAACCGTGGACTAGAACATCCCTTGCTGATTGCCTCTGCAGAGGGATCAGGGCAAAGTAACTGCTGCACTTGTTGTTCAGGTAGGATGCAAAGAGGTTGCAGCAAGACTGGCCCCAGAGATGTTAAGTCATGGTTGTCACTGCTGGGTTGAGAGACTACTTGTGAGGCATTAAGATAGTTCGGCTAAATTTGTCTTCCAGTACACTGGATGTCCCCAATGGATGCATTGCTATCAGAAAGTGGTGAGAATAGATCAATTGCCAAACCCTCATGACCTCCCAACATAGGTGCTAGAAGTGTGTTTCTCCCTGTTTTTTGATGTACCAGACTACTGACATATTGTCTGATTGTACAGAAACCACACCCTTGGGGAGGACATACTGGAATGCCTGGAAAGTGAGGAGGACTGCCCTCAACTCCAAGATACTGATGTAAAGATTGACCTTTGTGTGCAACCAATTACACTTGACCATTTTCCCTTTGAAATGTCACCCTAGAAGGGATGTTTTTGCAGTCAATATAGCCACAGGTGGATCTATCTGGAATAGACATCCTTCTGTCACTAGAGGAGATTTTATCCACCAGGAGATGTGTTATCTGCAGACAGAAGGCAGGCATTTTTTTTTATATAGTGGATGAATGTTTTGGGACCATTGTACCACTAGAGTCCACTGAAGCACTCACATGTAAAATCTGGCTAGATGAACTAGAAGGATTGCAGAAGTCATTAGACCTAAGAGGTAAAGAATTAGTCTCACTGGAGGAGAAAGGTGATGGAGAACTGGAGTGGTTGTGAGGTGCACGGAGAGCACCCTGGAGTGGGGAAGTTTGGCAATCCTTAATCATGAATCCAGGTGACATCTGACAGAGTCTTTGTTGAGCTGGGGTATGATGATTGTTCGTAGGTTGACTGTGATCCCTAGATATTGCATCAGAAGGAACAGAAGATACACATGATTTGATAACTAGTCACTAAAGCCAATAGTCGAAGTACAATAAAATATGGATCCCCAGCAGACAAAGACATGCTACTACCTGCTCCATCATCTTGGTGAGCATCCTGGGGGCTGTGGTGAGACTGAAAAACAGGGATCTGAATGATTGCCCCCCCCCCCCCAAGCTGGAAATGCAGGAATGTCCACAAATACTTCTCTGTCTTTACATGATAGTAAGCATCCTTGAGATCTATTAAGCACAGCCAATCCTCCATCCTCAGAAGAGGCAAAATGGACAGAATTGTGACCATCTGGAATTTTGTCTGCTTCATACAGTGGTTTAAATGACTCTGGTCCAAGATGGGTCTGAAGTACATTTTTTCTTGGGTACTAAAAAGAACTGTGAGAAGACGGCGTAGTGGTGCAGCGATTGCATTGTCGCCTCACAGCAACAGTTTCTCCATTTCGATTCTCAGCTGGAGTGCCTTCTGTGCAGAGTCTGCATGTACTCCCTGGTCCGTGTGGGTTTCCTCCCACGTTACAAAGACATGAGTCTGGAGCGTTTCTCCCCAGGCCTCTGCTGAAAATTGACTTTGTTCCAAGTCGGACTTTCCAGGAAAACAAATAAATAAATAAAAAATACTTCAGTCTCTAACTGGTCTTTAGGAATGGGTTGGATGACTCTTTTTTTTTTCTAGCAGCTTGAAAACTTCAGCTGCTGTAAGTTCCCATTGACTGGGTAACATCAGGGATTTTTTTCAGCTTCATAGGAGGAATGGAAAAATCATATGGAATTGTCTCTGGAAATTATGTTTAGCACCCAAAGAAAACATTGTTATATTTGCCAGGCTTGTGGGTGCAGAGATAAGTGCCCCCCAACTGCCTCCAGAGGGCAGCAGCTAGGCAACCCTTCAGGGGTGCCGAAAAGGCTTTTTGGTAAAAGGACTGCAAAAGCCTCTGCCTCTAGACTGATGTCCATTGTAGTTGTCTCCTTCTCCTCTCCGATAAAAATGACCATTACCAGGACTGTCCTGATAACAGCTCTGTGATTTTTGGAACCACATTTTCTTACCAGCTCTCTGATTCCTAGAGTAGGTTCTCTGTGGGGGTGGAAAAACAGATTCCCACTGCACAGAGAGTCTTTCCATCTTGCTGACTCCTGGTTTGCATGTCCTTTACTTTGGCCCAAATAAACTGGAGCCATCAAAGGGGGCCTTGACACAGGAAGCCATAAAGCTTTCTGCAAAACTACAAAGATGCACCCAGACATGCCAATGCATGGTGACACCAGTGCCTGCTGCTCTAGCCATGCCATCAGTTGAATTAGAAAGCAGCTACATGGCTACACTGGACGTAGACCGAAGGGAAGAAACTTGGGAGTCCATGGTCTTCTGAACATCCGCAGGCAGGTTATCCGAGAGGGACTTGGAAAGCTCCTTGGTCAGGTCTCTCTGAAATCTGGTGAAGTAAGCTAGATAACTTAGTGCTGTAAGTGCAAAAGTCACTGAAGCATACGCTCATTTTCCAAAATGCTGCATCACCTCCTAGCAGGATGGACTGAGGAACTTTCCCCAATAGTTCCATTTTGTGGTTGCTGGTATCACCATCACATCCACTGGTGGACCTTTGCTCCAATGTTTTCTCGCTTTGGGTGCTGCCAAAATCCTATCACTTTTTTTTGGAATGGGCTCCACCACATCAAGTTCCTTCCATGCGTGCTAAACCATGAGATCAATAAGCAGATCAACGGGCGGTACCACCCAGGAGGGTGCTGAGCCAGAACCAAAGGTTTCTAGGAGCACAAACTCATCTGGTGAAGGGCCAAATCCCTCTCTCCATCAATTCAAGGATCTCACTTGAGGCTGATGTCTTATGAGAGGGATCTACAGGAGCCTTCACGTTCATCTAAGTCTATGTCTTCAGTGAAAGACTCCAGAGAGGAGTCTGTGTGCTTCCATCTGCACTCCAGTTTCTTATGAACTGGTTCTGGTGAGAGGTCGGAAGTTTCTGAATCAGACTGGCAGCTAATGTAGCCTGTAGACTGAGAAGCATGTGGTTCCAACTGTCCCTGTCTGACAGGTAGATGGGAAGTAGAAGCTGATTCCTGCTGGGGTTCAGGTGGAATTGAACAGGATGGATGTGCTTTCTCCCTCGGTATCAATAGAACCCAGTCAAAAGCCTCTAAGGCTGAGGACACCATTTGCTCCATATACCTCCTCCTATCCTCAGACAGAAAATAAACCTCAGAACCAATGTGTTCTGACCATGAAGCTGACCTTAGTGCAGTTTCTCTCTTAGTCTTTCTCCTTGTCATTTTTTTTTCTTTTAATCTCTTGTCCTTGTTAATTGGGGAGGAGGCTATGGAAGAAGTAGAAGGCAAAGCAGACCCTGTCCACGGAGTGAGAAGACCCTTGACAATGAGTTTCTCCCTCCTGGTCTGGAAAGCCCTAGCACTAAACTCACAGGACTGGCACTGAGTGTACAGATGAGCAGTATCCAAATGGTAAACACAAAGCAAATGTGGATCCTGAGGGTGGGGGCAGCCTTTACACACATTTAGTGCACTTTTTAAAACCTTGCCCATCTGCCACATTTGAAACAAAGTAACACATGCACACACTAAGCACTGGCTCACAATATCACATTATTCTAAAGCCTAGAACATACTATAAAGTTCTATAGTATTACTGTAAAATGAAAGAAAAACAAACACTACTATGCTATGTTAACAACGAACAAACTAAATTATCTACCTATCTCTAACTCTAACTCTTAAATGCTAAGTTAAACTACACACTCAAAATTGGACAGAAAATTTCTCTTGGTAGAGGAAGGAGTGAACTACTATTAGCGATATCACAAAAAAGGATACAGCAATGATGAGCCCTTGCAAACATGACCGAATTCTTCAGACAACAAAAGAGATCTGAAGAACTAAGGTGGAATGGAGAGAATTATGGGTAGGGGAGGAGTCAGAGGCCTGGAACCAAGAAGCTTCAGAGTTGGTGCTGAGGTTAAATTGGATGCAAATAGACAACATTGGATCTCAAGTTCCTCTATGTCTGATGTTCTGAATTGCACATTAACCTTCTTTCTAAACTGCAGTCCCAAGTCTTGAAAAAAATACTCATTCCATGGTGCCACAGAAACCTTTTTCCACACTTCATAATTTTTTCAAGTAAAGTAAAAGTTTTAAAAGTAATCTCACAAAAATCTTTTTTTCCTAAGTGTTCATTCAAGCCTACATTGCCTTTTCTGTATACTTCCAGTTAACACACATAGCTCCTTTCGACATCCAGACGTTTTTGGGTTTGGCTAATAATATGCAGTATTAGGAAAGGGCAAGGACATACTAACAAAATGACACCAAGACTGTTAATCTATGATGTCCTGCAATAAAGAAATTAATCACCGTTTGCCATTTATTGTTCATATTTTTTAATTTACGTTCATGTTCTTTCATAACCAAGAGACATACATGCTGTTTAGGGATATGGCATGAAATGATATAGTGGGAGACAGGAAAATTCATTGTCAATATCCACGTGTATCACACTATACTGGAGATATTATTAGTTGTTTTTAGAAATTATGAAAATAAACAATATTTCTATATGTACATAATATTTCAAACAAGTGACTTACAAACAAATGCATGGCATCAGGTGAAACTTTAGATGTTGAAGAAAATTGTCTTTTATAATTGCACTGTAGTTTGCTCATCTTGAGAGATATTCAGAGCTCTTTATATTGCTAATTATAAAATTAGCTTTTTGTTTACATATTTCTGCAAATATCTCAATAAACAAGCACTCAGAAAGGAATATTTTGCTGTCATTTGAAAGCTGATGTCTGGTTAACAAAAGTGTTCTACCAGTATCTGTCAAGGTTGTACAGTTTCCAAGATATAACAATTTGTTTGTGAAAGTTTAGCAAAAAGTATAATTATGAGTTTGCGTATATTATGATTTCAGCAAATGCCCTGGAATGCAAAGGTGAGTGTGGATACTAAAGGTGTGAAATCCCGCAGACATATATGTTTATCAGTTAATGCTGTTATATCCTGTACTTTAAATCTCAAAGGCAAACTAGTATTATCCATAACTTATGTGTCTCTGATCTTTTTTTTAAATTCTTGCCGCCAATCTTCTCTTCTGGTTTTGTTGTCCTTGCCTTCTTTCATCTTCAAGCACACCATCTTTCTTGCCTTTGTTTACCATTTCTGTATATGAATTCTTACTGCTCACAACAACACCCTGTTGCAGGGACATGCTTCTAAAACCAGATACTCCCTTTCCAAGCATACCCCCAAACTAATCTCAGCACCTTCCAGTAGTCCAACTCATTTTCCTGATTCATCCGGCTAGCACCTTATCTGCTACCTTTCCTGGCATGCAATACACCACAATACTCCAAGCATGCTTCCTCATGAGGATTTAGCCCACCTCAATCCATCATCTCCATCAACATAGAAGTATCCAGACTTTCCTCCTCCAACTCTGTAAAAACAATCCCCTTTCTTACAGAATCTGTTTAATATAATTTGGTATTATGCATCACTCCACTCTTAGCCTGCTGTCTCCTTTAAGCAACCTTACCTTTTTTTATTTATTTAATTTAGTCCATGATTAAAATGTATTTATTGTGCTCACAAACCAATAATTGTAATAATACGGAGTTTTTCACCACAGGTATCTGTTGTATGTAGGTTTCATTTAGATCATAAATTATACATAAACCGTGAACAAAGATTCTGAAAAACAACATTAGAAGTGGTTAAGCAACATTATGGAATTTGTAAACTACATACTTTACTTTAGGGAACATAATCTATGAAAGGGTTAATATGGGGTTTAACTATCTTGTGTTGCCATCTTGACAATGTAATGATGAATTCCAAAACAAAATGAAATGCATACCTTTTTTTAAAAGAGAACAAAACTGACTCTCATCAGAAAAATATTAAAAAGACAACTACAGGCAACAAACATATGGAAGATTACTAGTGCTTTGCAATGTTTGGTGCTGCAAACTCCAAATGCACTTTGGGTCAGATCTAAGCTAAAGATTTCTGTGTTTATCATGTCTGTGGCCCTGCAGAATGATGCTTTTGAGGGTAACTATACTACTGTTGCCAAATTCATGATGTTCAGTGACCAGATGTCTATCTGCAAAGTCAATGAGCTTGGTTTCAAAATGATAAATGGCAGCCAGGGGACCTAATGGGATTGGGAAGAATCACATACACAGATGCTCTCCAGCCTTAAGGAAAAAGTCACTGACATATCTCATATCATTATTAGGTCCATAAACATGAATGGAAATTACAGACACATTACTGAGCAATGATATACACAAGTAAAAGCAATGGAGGTGATACAAACATAAATGAACATACAGGCTTAATGCAATAGGTAGTCAGAAGTAATACAAAGTTCTGAGTAAGAATCTAAATCTAGATGAGACAGCCCTTCATAACAAACATACAGCCTCAAGTGCCTTCTTATTAGGATCATTATCTGGTGAGAGATGTCACTTTATCTAAATATACAACAGATCACAGATCCTTGTGAACAGAAGAAGCCTTATTTATGGTAAGTAGTAAACTAAAAAAACAAAAACACACAATGGACACCATCAAGGGCACTGCAACAAAACCTTCAGTAAGACTACGTGTTTTTGTCTCATCTCGCAAGACTTCTTCAGAATTTAAAGTGCATATACATAACCAGCCATTAATAGTTCTTTTCAAAAACTCACACGATGTGTGCATCATCATTTTAAAAAATAATCTTGTAAAATTATAGTTATGTAGTCACCATAACCAGGCATATGTGTTGCCCATTTTCATTCTTCTTCAACCCACGGGTCCAGATCCAATCTTCGGCTCTGACCCGGCCACATACTCCAGACTTCAGATCCAACTTTCGAGCTCCTCCCTATACTCATAATGCCTTAGTCCATCCCCTTTACCTCAGATTGAGTTTGTTGCCATTAGGGCCCTATAGCTAGACAGAGGAGACAACAATAGCTGACAGAGAAATGAAGGGCTCAAACCCAGAACTATAAGTTCCAAACATAAATAAATAAATAATCCTACAGGTCTCTCCAGAAAATTGAAGGATGGGGAATGGATGGGGGGGAAGTTGAGGAATGAAAATGGACAACACAGATGCCTAGTTATGGTGAGTACAGAACTTTTAAATCTGATGTTGCCTTTTTCATTCTTCCACAACCCATGGGGCAGAGTCCGCAGCTATGTTGATCTTGGATGGCCCTCATGGAAGGATATTCCAGAGTATTGCCGAACCAAAGGAAGTTCTGCTTCTACATATAATATCCAATTTGTAATGAGTAACAAAGGTATGAGCACTTGACCATGCGGCTACTGCACAAATATCATCAACAGAAGTTCTTGACCAAAAAGCAGATGCCATATGCTGACCGTCTAAAAAAAACTCCAGCTATACTCTGTGGCATATCGTCTACTCAGAGGCGATCTCTACTTAACATACAAGGCCATGTCAAACCCTGAGCTGTTGGACATACTCCACTTAAAGAAATCCCAATCCCTCAGAGCCACACGCTCCAGGGATCTAAACCTTATCACAATGAACAAAACATGCTGGAGGGATAGGTTCCTGTCCCAGAGACTCCCCATACTCTGGAATAGACTGCCCATACATGTCAAGCAGAGCACCTCATTGGCCCTCTTCAAAAGGAACTTTGATGATTGGATGGGAGATAGGAAATTTACCCCGGGGATCATGTCAGTCGCCCTGCTAGACAGGGGCCCAGAGAAGTAAATATTGTGGGAAGAAATTTCCAGGGAATTGTTATGGCTAGGCTTGCATAGGCCTTAGGGACGATAGCCTAGTACCAACCTATGAACCTATAAGCAGCCACGGATCTGGCTGAATGAGCCTTGGGTGGTTTGGGTAAGGTCATGACTTGTTGAGAATAGATCCAAAAAATACAATGTGCAATCCATTTGGCTAAAGTGATTTTAGAAACTCAGAACCCCACTCTTTTTGGTGAAAAGTAAACAAATAGTTGATCTGATTTTCTGATTTGTTTTGTTCTGTGAATATAAAAGCGTAATTGTCTCTGTACAACAAGGAGATAAAGCATGTATTCTCCGTTATTTGAAAAATTTGGAAAGAAAACTGGTAAATGAATGGATTGACTGATGTTATTTTCAGAAGCCACTTTGAGTAAAAAAGGGTTTCCCCATAAGGTAACCCTGTCTTTAAGGAAAATGATGTAAAGAGTTTTTGATGAAAGTGCCTGGAGTTCAGATACCCGGCTATTAAGAAGACTGTCTTCCAAGAAAGGAATTTTAAAATGTTTTAGCTGAAGGTTCAAAAGATTTCTGAGTTAGACCTTGCAGCACAACAGTGAGATCTCAGGGAGGTGATGAATCCTTCATTGGTGGTCTGAGAAGAAAAATACCCTTTAGGAATGCTTTTCATAATTTAGACAAAGCCGAGGAATAATTTCTGCCTCCTGTGTGGAAATTAAAAATAGTTGCTAATTGTAGTTTAATAGAAGAGAAACTAGCTCCTTCTTTAAAAAGGATTGCTAAAAATTCATGTACTGCAGAAACTGCAGCACGGAAGGGATCAAGCTCATTATTCAACACCCAAAGGGAGAATCTTTTCCACTTGCTCTTGGAAACTTTCTTAGTGGATTCTTTTTGTGAGGCCAAAGTAATGGTAAGTATGGGAGAAGAAAGCCTGGGCTGTCTAACCATTACTGGAAGTAAAGAAACCATGCTGTTAGCCTGAGGGCCTGGATATTGGGATGCTGGATCCTGATGGGTGAGGAAGGAGATCTGGAGATGGCTCCAGTATCCATGGAGGATAACAAAGGTGAGACCAGAGGAAGGGGAACCACACCGGTCAAGGGCAAAACGGGGCAATGATGACTGAGCTTTTCAGCCAACTCGTTCTCTGTAGAAATTTGGGGATCAAAGGAAGAGGGGGATAAGCAAAAAGGAAACTGAAGGGCCAAACATGGACTACAGCATCTCTCGGTAACTCCCACCGAGGGGGGATAAGAGAGAAGTACCTGCTGCACTTGTTGTGAGAAGAAGCAAAGTGGTCACAGCAAGGTTGACCCCAACAAAGGAAGATCCTTTCCCCACAGATTGACTGAAAGACCACTCGTGAGGCATCAGGATGGAACGGTTTAGTTTGTCCTTCAACACATTGTTTTTTTCCTGGAATGTGCATTGCTAATAGAGAACAGTCTGATGAGAATGCCCATTCCCACATTCTTATAGCTTCTCTGTAGAGAGGATAAGACCAGGTTATTCCTTGTTTGTTGATATACCAGACCATGGACATATTGTTGGTCTGAATTGCAATAGTCCTTCGAGAAAGAGCACCTTGAAACACCTGCAAAACAAAAAGGACTGCTCTCATCTCTAGTACATTGATATGCAAATTGGTCTCTTGTTGGGACTACATGCCTTGGACCATCCTTCCCAGAAAATGCCCCCCACCCCAGTTGGGAGACATCCGTGTTCGCTGTGGCCATTGCATTGGCAAAACAAAGCATCCGATTAGAACTGATCTTGCTTGTGGAGATGGATGGGAAATAAGTAGATGAACCTGATTCCTGATGATGGATATGCGATGAGGTGGTAGAGAAGCTAACCGTGTTTTTGTATCCAGAAGTGTACCAATGAACTCCAGGCCCTGGACTGATGTTAGTTTTGATTTGGCATAAGTTATAGTCATCCCCAGTGGCTGACAAATCTGGAGTAATATAGTCCTTGTAATGTAGAAGAAGATGCTTTGGCATGGTGGTGAGGAACTAGTTGTCCAACTATGGAAACACTTGGAAGCCTTTGAATCTCAGATGAGCAGCCACCACATTTTTTAAACACCCTGTGGGCTGTGGTGAGTCCAAAGGGCAGGGATCTCAATTGGTAGAGACTGGCTCCCACCCAAAAGCGTAACTGTTTTCGAGAGAGTCTGTCTATTTTGATGTGATAGTACACATCCTGAATATCTACTAAGCATATCCAGTCATCCTTGTGAAGAAATGCCAGGATTGACTGTACCATGACCATTCAAAACTTCGACTTCTTCACATACTGATTCAGTTTGCTTAGATCCAAAATTGGTCTGAGGTTCCCTGTCTTTCTGGGCACTAAGAAGAAGCATGACTAAGTTCCAAGCCCTATTTGGCCTGGTGGGACCTTTTGGATGACTCTTTTTTTCTAGCAGCTTTTGAATTTTTATGCTGCCTATGTTTAACTGTTTTAGCTATTTTAACTGTTTTGCTGTTTCACTGTTTGCTGTTTGAGACTATTTTTCCTGCACATTGTATTTTCTAGTACTTGTGTATTTTATAGCAAAGGCTAGGAGTCAGATTGGCTGAATCTAGACTGTTTGGCATTATCTGAGCACTAAAACTAGCCATCTTACATTAAGAGGGCCACCTGCACCCTTGTGACAGAAGAGTATAGCAAAGGACCCATCTGAGTTGGAGATTGTTGGAAAAAGGCTCAGTTTTGCGCATTTCCATTGGCCAACTTGTTTGAAAATTGCTTAACTTGTTTTGAAAAGTGGTTCTCACAGTTGCTACATAATCCCCGTGTTTGTACGGGTTTGCACCTGTTTTAACACAGCTCTACAGAGTTTGGTGACCAGCCACTGCTCTACTATCTTCATATGAGCAATCCGAGGCATCTGTTTTTGTATAGCACACCTTTGCATAACACAGCGCAATGGAGGTAACCATTGGCGGTTATAGACACAAAGGCTGAAGTAGATTTATTTTCCCTTAGAAGCTGCCCGTGCTCCAACTCTTCGGCTGGGCTTTCTACAGCATTTAGTAAAAACAAAAATAAAAAAACACAGTCACTCAGATAAGGCTGGTTATACTACATAAACTTGAGTAAATGTAAAAATGAAGTAAACCAGCACCACAAAACTCGATACACTAAACTGGCAATTAAACCACATCCTTCCTCATTAAAGTAAGCAAATTTCCACCTACTATTATGGATGGTCGTTCTCCTCAGTTTCTCCTGAGAGCCTGACTGACATGGGTATCCTGAGGCAGTGTAGCAATTGCCTCATGTACACTGACAACCCACTACTCATAAACCACTCAAGCTCAATTTGTGAGGGATGCATATACACTAAGAATTTTGAATCCTTGCTCTTTCGTTCCCAGAACAGTGACACTGAAAGTACAGTTTTGTACCTACCATAAATGTAGATGTTCGAAGATCCACATTGCTGCAGTCCTTACATATGGGTAGTCCGCTGTCCTCGGTCGGCCCGAATACCAAAGTATTAGGCTGACGTCGGTCATGGGCGCTCAGATCTGACATCAGAGCGTCAGGGTATTAAAGTGCATGACCGACGTCATATCCTCAGTCTTTTCTTGCCCCAGATGTCAGAAGGCCCTAAAAAGAAAGGCCACAGCCAATAATAGAATCCTTTCCAAAAGACACATACAAATAACAGCTACCACCCAAACCATACAACCATTCCAAACTACAGAGGGGAAGGAGGGAGGGTAAATTGGACTGCAGCAATGTGGATCTTCGAACATCTACATTTATGGTAGGTACAAAACTGTACTATGTTCTTCATCTCACATTGCTGCAGTCCTTACATATGGGTAGAATCCCAAAGCAGAGGTAAAGGGAGGCTGGCAAAATCATAAAGCATTGGGAGCTGCCAGAATGCCCTGTAAGATTGCAGTGGCAAATCCAGCCCTAGATTTGGAATAAAGAGGAAGGTGGTAATGTTTAGAAAAAGTATGCACTGAACTCCAAGTAGCTGCTTCCAAAATATCTTTAGTAGCTACTCCCTTAAAAAGCTGTAGAAGTGGCAGTAGCCCTAGTGGAGTGAGGTCTGATTCCAGCGGAATCTCCTTACCATGATGAGAGTAACAAAAGTAATACAAAAGCCAATCCACTTAGAAATAGTTTGTTTTGAAACAGGTTTCCCTGAGAACCCAAAGCAAAAGAAACAAACAACTGCTGAGACTGTCTGAACCCTTTAGTCCTGCTCAAATAATAACGCAACTGCCTGTGAATATCCAAAGTGTGCAAAATTTTCTCCCCTTTATTTTGGGGATCTGCATAAAAAGTAGGCAAATGAATTGATTGGTTCAAGGCCACATTTGAAACTACTTTAGGCATAAAAGTAGGATTAGTAGGGAGAGATACCCTATCCTTATGAAAAATTAGGAAGGGTTCAACTGCCATAAGAGCCTGTAATTCAGAAACCCTTCTAGCAGACGTAATGGCCAACAAAAAAGCAGTCTTCCAAGACAAAAACTTTAACTCAGCAGTAGCTGCAGGTTCAAAAGGAGGTAAAGTAAGTTTCTCCAACACAAAATTGAGATCCCAGGCAGGAGTAGGAGCTCTACGTGGGGTCTTATGTTCTTTGCCCCTCTAAGAAATTGCTTAAACAAAGGATGAGAGAATAGTGGAGGGTCACAGTCATAGTGAGCAGAAATGGCTGCAGCATGAACTTTTATAGAGGAGAAAGACAAATCCTTGTCTAATAATTCTGTAAGATATTGAAGAGAAACACTTAAATCAGGCCTGGAAACATCAAAGCCCTTTGCTTTGCTTCAAATTAAAAATCTCCTCCATTTATCAGCATAAACTTTCCTTGTACTAGGCCTTCTGGCCTCCAAAATAACATTCAAAACTTGTTGTGGAAGCTGCGACCCTCCTGGTTTTAGAACAGAATATGCCAGGCTGTTAGATGCAGGGACTGAATCCTGACATTGAGGAAATGATTGCCCTCCTGAGACAAAAGGTGCGGAATCGAAGGCAAAGGCCATGGAGGCGTCCGTACTAAACTCCTCAGCAGAGGGTACCAGTGCTGTCGAGGCCAATCTGGAGCTATTAGAATCATGGAGGGCTTGTCTTGTCTGACCTTCAAGAGTACCTTGGGGAGGAGAGGCAGAGGCGGAAAGGCATAGACGTGAAGATTGCTCCAACTGAAAGATAGAGCATCCACTTTCCAAGCTGTGGGATGAAACATTTTGTGCAAAACTTAGGCAACTGGAAATTTAGTGGAGAAGCGAACAGATCTATGTCTGGAGTTCCCATATCACTGTCAATCTTCGAAATACATGAGGATCCAATTTCCACTCGTGGGGATCCACTATCTGTCTGCTCAAAACATCTGCTAAGGAGTTCTGTGCTCCTGGTAGAAACCTTGCCTGAAGATTGAGGTGCAAACTGAGAGCAGTCTCCCACAAAATCATTGCTTGCCTGCAAAGAGGGTACGAATGGGTTCCCCATTGCTTGTTGATGTACCACATGACAGTTGTGTTGTCTGTTAGAATCAACACTTGCCCTGGGTGAAGTAAATCCTTGAAAGCCATCAATGCAAATTGGACTGCTAACATCTCCTTCAAGTTGATATGTAAATGTTGAAGTCTGGCAGGCCACGTGTCTTGAACCCATTTTCCATTGAGGTGTGCTCCCCAAGCCTTGTCCGAGGCATCTGTCGTTAAAATCTGACTCGCCTCTGGTCGGGTCACAGAGAGTCCCTTGTTTAGGTGACATTCCTGAACCCACCACAAAACTTCCTTTTGAATGCAAGGTATTATTTGAATGACAGTGTCCAGATCTTGGCAGTGCTGTGTCCATACATTTTTGAGATACCACTGTAGCTTCCTCATATGCAGTTTGGCATTGGGAAGCACCAGAATACAAGATGCCATGAACCCCAAGGCTTGAAGGACTGTCCTTGCAGTCAGCCTGGACCGTAGAGACAATTGATGGAAGTAAAGAGTAATGTTCTTTTGCTTGTCCGGGGTCAAAAAAGCCATCTGGGAAGCTGTATTCAGTCTCACACCCAGAAAGCACATTTCCTGAGAGGGTACTAGACTGGACTTTGTTTCGTTCACAGAATACCCTAGGCACCTTAACACTGCCATCACATACTGTAGATGATGAAGAAGTTCGTCCTTGTCTTGAGCAAGCATCAGGCAATCGTCCAAATAAGGATAAATTTGTATTCCTCTTAACCGTAAGAAGGCTATCACTGGAGCCAGAACCTTTGTGAACACCCTGGGCAGTAGATAAGCCAAAGGGCAATGCAGAGAACTGATAATGTAAATTCCCAGCCCGAAACGCAGGTACCTCCTGCAACTGGGCCTGATAGGAACATGAAGATAAGCCTCTTTGAGATCTAGAGTTACCATCCAGTGATCTTTGCCCAACAGAGGTAGAAGTTGTTGCAACGTCAACATTTTGAATTTTGGAATGTCCAGGTATGTGTTGAGGATAGATAAATCCAAAATCGGCCTCCAAGTGTTTCCTTTCTTTGGTACTAGAAACAGGCGAGAATAAAATCCTAGGCCTACTTCTGACAGAGGGACCTGCTGTATAGCCCCCATTTGAAGAAGTAAAGCAATCTGCTTGTGAGCCTCTACCCTTTGCTGAGGAGGAACGTCTGGCATGCCTTTGAAAGGAGGCAAAGTATGGAAATAAAACTTGTAGCCTCGGTCTATAATGTCCAACACCCATTTGTCCTGGGTGACTAAAAGCCAGTTTTGCTTGAAGAGCGCCAACTTTCCTCCCAAAGGAGCTGCCAGACAGGCAGAATCTGGCAGCCGAAAATGCAGGTCATTGGGCCTGTTTACGAAAGGACTGGCCCCTGCCCTCACCTGTAGATTGTGCAGGTGAACTCCATGTTCTAGGCCTGAAAGTACTCTGAGCTCTCGCCCTACCACGTCTAGATCTACCCCTAGACTGTGAATCAGAAGAAGGATAAGCCCATCCCTTAGTAGGCCAATTCCTGCTAAACTTAGGAGGCTGCACCTGCAAAAAATCTTTAACAGTCTGCATAGACTTAGCCTTGTCTTCCATTTTCTTCAATACAGACTCCACAGGAGAACCAAATAAAACTTCAGACTGTAAAGGAGCATCCAAAATTCTAGTTTTAACATGATCTGACAAATTCTGATCTTTAAGCCAGGCGTGCCTGCGAATAACTGAACCAGTGGCAGCCACCCTGGAAGAAGCCTGTAAAGCATCGAAACCACACTGCAAAGAATGCTTACCCACCTGTTCAGAGGCATGTACCAAATCCTGTAATTCTTTACACTCTATGCCCTCTGCCAAAGCATCCACTTTAGATTTTAGTTGAGTAAGAAGAAAATTCTGATACTTCAACATATGAAACTGGCAATTCAAAGCCCTCATTGCTAAAGTAGAAGAGGTATACACTTTCTTACCCCATCTATCCAAAGCTCTAGCATCTTTATCCATAGGAACTGGATTCTTTACAACAGAAGCCCTGACACCCTTAGGTCCCTGGCAAATAGTTTCTGGGTCAGCCCTTGGACTCTTATACAGATATTTATGAGCCTCAGGTACCCTGTAATACCTGTCTGGCTTAACTGGCGCAGGAGGCAGAGAGTCAGGATTAAGGGAAGCCTCGGAGAAAACGTCCTGAACAACATCCAAAACAGGAGGTATAGCCAAGGGCCTATGTTGTGGTAAAAACAAAAATTCCCTAAGCCTCTTACGGGAATCTGAGAAATCCTGACCTTCCCATTTAAAATGCTCCCTCATAGAATGCAGGGTTTCTGAAAAAGAAAAATCCTCTGGAGGAGAAGCAGAAGGAGTGGAATCCTCAGCGTCTGAATCAGAATAAGGAGGAAAATCCTGAATGTCTTCAGCCGAAGACTCTGAGTAATCTGAAGCCTGCTCCAAACTTTCCACCTCTGGCTCTACCCTAGGCCTCTTATCAGGAGGGGGCATAGAACCTCTGATTAAAGAAATTAAATCTTCTGCCATTTTAAGCATGTGTTTTTTAGGCACAGAACCTGCAGAACTAGGACTGACACCCGTGGAAGGCAAACCAGGCCTGCCTTTGGAAGGAGCCTTAGAGATAGAAGGAGAAGGCCTAACCACCTTAGGCAAGGAAGGGAGAATAGCAACTTGAGAAGCCCCCTCAGCCTGACCTGACTCCTGAGAGGCCACATCTTGCAAAATTAAAGCCTCCCTCTGAGACTCAACTGAAACCTCGGCCGGATCCACAGATTCCACCGTAGTTTCTAAAGAACCGGCGTCCGGAACGGACGACTCATCCTGCCTGGACTTTAAAGATTTTTCTTTGCGCTTCTTTCCGTGGCGGCGTGGAGGATCCGACGGCATATTATAATTACACCGCTTACCGAAGACAAGCCTAGCGCAATCTAACCTACTTTTAATGGTGCGCTTATTAAACCTAGCACAAAAGCGGCACCCGACTACGTCGTGCTCAGGTCCCAAACAAGGAATACAAAGAGACTGGTAATCCCTATGCGGTATCTGTTTCCCACAAGAAATACAATTATTCACTTTTTCTGACATCCGGAATTAACTGAGGCAAGAAAAAACAAAAATATTCCCCAACGGGGTACTTAGCCCAACTTGGTTTCGGTCTGAAACTCAGAATACGAAAATTTCAGAACGTCGAACTTCTGCATCGGACCACGCGGCAAAAAAGACTGAGGATATGACGTCGGTCATGTGCTTTAATACCCTGACGCTCTGATGTCAGATCTGAGCGCCCATGACCGACGTCAGCCTAATACTTTGGTATTCGGGCCGACCGAGGACAGCGGACTACCCATATGTAAGGACTGCAGCAATGTGAGATGAAGAACATCAGGTTGTCAGCCCACATACTACACCCCATGCACAAACCACGCTCTCAACACATAAACCATACACGGATGTTCTCACCAGAAACTTACCTAAACTTTAGAGACCTCTGAAACAAAAACATGCTACACCTAATAAAGTATCTACAGCACTTAATACACATAAAATCACATGCACAAGTGTTTCACCAAACAAACCTCTAATGCAAAGCACATCTAAACTAAATGTTTTGGTCACAGGAGACTCTATAGTGAGACATACAGACTTCCCACTCACCAGACTGGATAAGGAAAAGGTTACAGTCAGCTGTCTGTCAGGTGCCAGGATCCGACAGATCACCCACAAACTCAAGTCTCTCCACAAGTACCATTATGACTCTGTCACAGTTCATGTTGGTGTGAATGACTTGAGACTTACCTCACTGGACTATATGAAGAGAGACATGACTGAGCTCCCTGAATATATGTCTGAGGTAGTTATGTCCCTAGCCTTGAGCAGCATACTACCTTCACCTAAAATGATACCACAATATAAACAAAAATGATTGACTTCAACAATTGGCTTAGTTTCGGGTGTCATTCTAAGGAGAACAAATGTAAATAAAACTTACTAAGGAATACTTAAATTAATCCTGAAAACAGCAGTGACATCTAGGAACAAAATCCAAGTTATAAACCAATTTGCTCTTCCTGTTCAAACTTACAGTTCAGGAGTGATTGCCTGGCCCCAAAATGTGTTGGATAGATTATATAGGAAAACAAGAAGAATGCCTCATGCTCACCAAATGATTTATAAAAATCAGTGCATACCAAGATTATATATTCCCCGTTCCGAAGGAGGGATGGGCCGATCATGTATAGATCTGCAATCGTGGGATTCCACACATACCTGCTGACCTCACAAGACCCAAACTTAGTGAAAGTTTTGAAACATGAGAAGAATAAATCTAAATGCTCAATCTACCAGAAGCTTATCAGCATCAAGCAGAAATGGAAATCAAACCAAAAGCAGATAAAAATCAGGCAGCAACTGAATGTCAAAAATCAAAAGAAAGAATATAAGGTGAATGACCAGATGAGAAGACAAGAAATGTGGAAAATGCATAAATATAGTTGCAAGTATAGAAAACTTCTGGAAGAACCTCATGTTGATCAGGAACAAATGCAGGATAGGTTAAGGAGAGGCAAATTCAAAACAAGAGATGAAAGGTTAATATTGGCGGCCCAAGATAATGGGCTACGTACACATGTGGAAGAAACAGGCAACTGTAAGTTTTGTAAAACTGAATTGGAAACAGTTGCACGCCTTGTTGCTGGATGTGACATACTAATGGCAGAAGGACTGTATAATGAAAGGCGTAATAATGTGGCAAGACTGTTGCACTGGGGATTGTGCAAACATTATGGTACTGAAGTGGCTGAAAAACATTGGAAACATGAGCCACAAAGCATCATAGAAAATTAAGACGTTTATATCACATGGGATCATCCATTACCAACAGTGCAAAAGACAGATGCTAGAAAAATGGATATAGTGGTCCATGAAAAAAAAAGACAAAAGTAGCATTGATCATTGAAATCGTCACACCCAGTGACTACAGTGTGTTGCATACAGAGAAATGCCAAGTCATAAAATATCAGGATCTGCAGGCAGAAACAAGAGCAATGTGGAAGAAAGATACCCAGACAGTTCAAATAGTAGTAGGAGCAATGGGTCTTATAAAAAAGAATGTACAATTGTATTTAGATATGTTACCAATCCATGTAACTCCGTATAAATTGCAGGAGGAGTCATTACTGGGCACACTACGGTGCTGAAACACTTTGGCTGACATCAAAGATTGAAACAATACTAATTTCGTGAACTTTAATCGTACTTTGACTTAGGAATGGGGTCCATTCCTGTCATAGTATTAGAAACCCAAAAGATTTGGAGAAATTAAAATGTGATCCAGTACCTGTCAGCCTGGGATGACATGGTAGATAGACCATGCTGCTTTGCCAGAGATGGTCTTCCATCTCTCACCTCTGGGATTTTGGTTACTGACTAAGGTTCTTGCCACCACCATAGTGCCTTTTTTAGGCAATGTCACAACTACAAAATTCCCAACATAAAAATAAAAAGCTACCTCAAGGTTATGCTGCTATACACTAGGAGTCTAAACCTAAAGCTACACTCACTGGAAGTAGCATTCACCTTAGAAAATGCTGACATCTGTGCAGTCACAGATACTTGGCTTAAGGCCATAGAAAGCACCACAGCCATAACAGGTTATAATGCTTTACATACATTCAGGTCACAAATTGAAAGTGCGAGAACTAAAGGAGGTGGAGTATCAATATTCATCCAAGATAAATATACCTCTAGATTGGTTAAACAAAACAATTCTCTTGAACTAATCCAGGTCAAACTGACTGTAGGTAAGACCCCTCTCGAAGGTATTGCCAGTTACAGAACCCCCTCCATGAACCAGAATACCTATGCTGCATACTTTGATCTACTTGAATCGCTCAAGATTCAACCAAACACCCTGGTTTAGGTGACTAACTACCAATCCATAGATTGGGTAAATTATGTGTGTACTAACACTTGCCCAAAGGTTCTTGGACTTCATCAGCTCCAATGCCCTGGACCAGTTGGATGACACCCGCACAAGAAGCCCAAACATTCTGGATCTGGTGCTCACTAACATGTGTGACCGTTGCACCACTCCATGTGTGTGGCCCTCCCTAGTAAGGTCTGATCAAAAATCAGTCTCATTAGAAGTAACAATAACATCTGACCCCCCATTAGCAGCAACTAGACTAAAAAACTTCTCAGAAGCCAATTACAACCTAATACATGACCGCATTAATAGCTTCATATCCCCTGCCTGCACTGAAGGCATGGACACCTATAGTGGGATTTACACCAATGCTTTGTATAAGCATCTATACAAATGTACTGAATCAGCCATACCTGATGGGATCAAAATAAGACCCTCAAGAAAGAACAAGCCCGTCTGGTGGAGATCCGCCATTAGCAGGTTATACAATAAGAGAAAAATTTGCTGCCAAGGGCAGGAAGGAACGGTCTCTGAATTGGAAGCATTCCCTCCTCAGCTTAAACAGGCAAATAAGACAAATGGTAAGGCATTCAAAAGCTAACTATGAATCCAAATTAGCCTCATTCACTAAGTTTAACCATAAGGCCTTCTTTAGCTACGTCAGAAACCATAAAGGAAAAACCTAGATCTGCACAGAACTGGTTTAGCTACGTCAGAAACCATAAAGGAAAAACCTAGATCTGCACAGAACTGGTTGTTAAAGGCACCACATGTACTGAACTTGCAGAAATAGCCAACCTGCTAGCTGACAGGTTCATTGAAAACTTCCCCCCGCCACATTTCACCCAAAGCATCCCTACCACCTGTCTTCCACCTAGTATCTCCAAGGAGCAGGTTGTAAACACTCTCTCCAAAGTCAAAAACACAGCCTCTATGGGACCTGATACAATCCCAAGCTGCATTCTAAATAGATTAAAACAAGAACTAGCTGCACGGCTGGGTACTCTTTTTAACCACAGTCTAAGCACTGGTTCTGTACCTGCTGAATGGAAAACAGCAACCATTATCCTGTTACATAAAGGAGGCACCTCCACAGACCCTGGGAACTATAGAACCATAAGCCTGACCAGCCTAATCTGCAAAGCTATGGAAAGAAAAATCATGGACCTTAACAACAAAGGTATAGGAGATCTCTAAATATGTGACTCGATTCAGTTTGGCTTTGTTAAAGGGAGATCCTGCCTCTTGAACTTGAGACAGTCACCAAAGCTGTGGACAAAGGAATATCCGTGCATACAGCCTACCTGAACCCACTCAGGCATCATTGATAAACTCACCCAACTGGAGATCAACCCGTATATTGTCAAGTAGTTGCAAACTGGCACATCGATAGAACTCACAGTAAAAATAGGTGACTCTACCTCCACAAGCAGACCCATAACCAGTGGTGTTCCACTGGGATCAGTGCTGAGGCCCCTATTGTTTGGAATCTACTTCTCAGATATACAGGCTAAAACAAAAGGCATATGGCTGACAAATTTTGCTGATAATTACAAACTGGGTGCAGTCATCAAGTCCCCAAACAATGTCAACATCCTTCAAGACGGACTTACACAGACAAAAGATTGGTGCCAAAGTTATGGGCTAAAACTCAGTGCAAAAATATGCATTATCATCCCCTTCAGCAAGGGTGACATCCCTGCAGATTACCACATGAATAACATCACCTTAAACACGCAATCAGTGGTGAGAGATTTGGGTACAGAGGTTGACAGCAACCTTTCAGTGGTAAGAAAGGCCTTCTTTGTTGCCCACCTCATAAGTAAGGGCATTGCATTTAGAACAAAAGAGGTTATAACCCCCTGTACTCCTCACTCATCAGGCCAATAATAGAGTACAATGCTACCTTTGGCATGTACCTTACCAGGCACCTGCAACAACTGGAAAGATTTCAATGGTTTCTTACAAAGAAAATTCTGGGTCTTCAGCATATGTCATACAGACTGTAATCACGGTCACTATACAGACAACTCAGAGGTGACCTCTGCCTTGCATATAAAGCAATCTCAAATGCTGTTCTAACAAAAATGCTGCACATTTGTAAATCAAATGGTATAAGATGTACTCACTCTATGGAAATCAACCTAGTATGTGACATCAACAGGACTTGCTGGAGAGATAGATACGTCTCACAGAGGTTACCTCTCTTCTGGAACAAACTTCCAATTCAGGTGAAGCAGAGCCCCTCAATGACCGTATTTACGCTTTATGTGGATAACTGGATGGGAAACTGCAAATTTACCCTTGGAGTTTCACCTGTGTCCCTCTTGGACAGGGTCAGTAGTTGTTGACTTGGTTACACTTAATACTTTGATAT
>NC_056750.1:752503626-752656126 GCF_019279795.1 Protopterus annectens
GCATGACAGCTTACTTAATATCTAGAGGGAAACAGAAAGGTTGTGAGGCATGAAAAAATAAAATTACTTTTTTAAATACATTAATGGAATGCCAGTCAAAATCAAGTATAAGAAAAACAAGCAGCACTCAACTCAAACCACTTCTTGCACTGCAGTTCTAATTATAATTTATATTCAGCTTTATTAAAGTACCAAGTAACATGCTGAAAGTAGAAATCTCTGATGCCCCCACTTGTAAAAATGTTCCTTATCCAAAAAAAGACCTGCTGCCTGACAACTATCTACTTGTTTCATGGGGAAAACATGATCAAAGTAAACAATGAAAAGCAAACAAGAAATAAGCTCAAGATACATTGCTTAAAAGGATTACTGTACGGGTTATGGACCACATGATTGGCATTCTGTTTAGTTTACGGGTAAAGCCTGCAGAGATGACTGGAAGTCTCCAAATGTAATGAGCTTCTTAAAATAATGTAATCCTGTCCTTTATTACAAATACTGTCATATGCATTTCAATACCCAAGGCTTATACATTATCTAGTTAAGTATTCTCTACATGGCAACAACAGAAAGGCTTTCAATGTTGGCAATTCTTTAACAGTATGCTTATTAAAGCTTGCTTGCATCTTACAATCTCAGCCAAGCTCAACTGATGGTCATTAAAGTATTGCTACTTAAACACGGAGCCACAGGCACTGAGTAATAAGCATAAATCAACAGTACAAAAAATATGACAGAAACCAGACCATTCTGCAAAAATCAAGGACAGATGAAAAGCCACTCCTGTACTTGTGTCTACCTTGGATGGGGGGATACCCTGCACATTTACACTGATAACTACTCCTTGCCTTGCTTCGACACATCCAGAGTCACTACATGGGGGAGTGGGGTGCAACAAGTATGTCACAATTTGAAATGTCTCTGGCTGACTGTGATGACCCTAACACATTTGTCATACCTCTCAAACTCAGAGCAAGAAATCTGGACAAAGCCATACAAAGAAGTGGGACAAAGGCCCAAAAACAAGGGCAATTTTTAAAAATATTGCTCTTATAAACTTAGAAAGATAATAGAATAGGTCTTGCATTAGTATGAATTTTCTGAATGGTATGAAATCTGAAACTCAAATGTCTGTCATTTTCTAACTTCAGTCTTTATTGATTTGTCACTAATTTGCCAAAAAAACACAATTTTATGAAAAATTGACCAAAAATGTGATGTAAAAATATAAAATAGCCACACAATACAGCTGGGAACCTGTCAAAGAAGGGACACTTTAATATTAGTACTGCTAACTTGAGCAGCTGACAAAATAAAAGAATCTACATGCATTTCTGAAATAAAAAGTAATCTATAACTATATACAGTTATTTCTTAATTGTAAACCCTCCATGTTTTCTTCCAAAACTGCTATTTTGCGGAGGGATTATTAGGGGAAGAGCAACATTTTGAGCCAAATTCAGGGACAGTTGAGAGGTTTGGTTATGCCTAATTCTATAAAGCAATTTGCATGTATGTACCTCTCAACCTGTTAATGCAGTAAATCTGGACAAGGCCAAATATATTGGGGGAACATATAAACAGTACTAAAAATTGCTCTTGTATAAACTGAGACAGTTGATAGAACAAGGGCCAAATTCAGGAAGCCTCCGTGTAAGAGTTATAACTCTTACATGGAGGCTGCAGTGAAACTGTGTGATGTCAGCATGTCATGCATATGCATGAGGTGCATGAGGCATGCTGAATCACACTAGCAACTCTTACACGGTCCGTGTAAGAGAGTAGGGGGCGTGTCTGTAGGCTAAGCCCTGCAAGCGGACACGCCCCCGGAAGACTAGAATGGCTGAAAGTAAACAGCCATGGAAATGTGAATAAACACACTACACAACACATGCCCCGATAGACCATCACTGTATAAAGTGAAGAGATGTTATAAAATTAAATTAAAACCTTTTTTTTTTTTTAAACCCCGTAAATGTTTGCTACTGTGTGCTACCAGCGCGGGTGTGCTACTAGCACAATCACAGTTAGCAGTCAGTGGAAAAGGATATAAGAACTAAATATACAAAGTAAGCCAAGAAGTAATAGCTTAGCGGTAGAGTTGCCGCCTAAGAGTAGGCAGGCAGGGTTCGAGCCCCACAACAACCTTTTTTTTTTTTGTAAATAAGCACTAAAAGCCCCTGACAGTATTGTACAAATGTAAATGTATTCCCTTTTGTAAAATGGAATGAAATGGAGCATATATTCTGAAGTAACACAATAATAAAAATAGTCAGAAATGTACTGATAGCTAAGCTGCTGTGAGACGGAGTGCCCGTAGCTGAGTAGTGTTTAAAAAGCTGCAAACTGTGTGCCCGTTGCTAAGCACCGGTTTAATAGGCTGAAACCGTTTGCAACTAGCTGTGCTTAGCTGAACATGTGTGTCACTAGCCAATTAAGGTTTATCCCAGCGCACACCGTTTGCGCAGCGCTCCCACAAGCTAACTGCCAGTGCGCATGCGTTACCTCCGCGCAAACGAGCGCAGACCTGGTTTTAAATGCTTAAAAGTGCTTTTGGCATGTTTGATTGACAGGTCCTCAACTCATTTCTGTCAGGAAAATCAAAAGTCAGTTGCCAGAGTCGAACCCAGGATACCATGCACTAGAGTCAAGGTACTTCACCACTAAGCCATGACAGCAATACCATGAAATGCAGAAATAGCATATATATGGGATAAAATCCAGAATGGAGCATGAGAAAGCATTTTCAGTGAAGTAGATACAATTCCAAAACGGCCAATCAGAGAAATGTGCGGGAAAAGCGGAATATATAAGCCCCATAGGCGGGAATACACAGCAGAAACGATTGTAGAACACAGCTGCAGTCAGAATGAGTGGAGTAGGTGAGGGACGTTGCTTTCGAGCACAGCGTTGGGGCGTTGAGGAGTCTAGATACATGGTCTGGCTCCTTGTCCATCATCACGAGGCCCAACTCATGCAGGGCCAGGTCTCATGGGGAGCATATAGGGCAGAGGCATGGGACCAGTTGGCTCGTGATCTGACCAGTGCTACTGGCATTCCACGCACTGGTGAGCAGGTCCGTCACCACCATGTGGACCTAAAGCGACGCAAGGAAGACCAGTTGACCGAATGGATCCAGGAGGCCCGGGATATGCCCAATGCCCCACTACTGAGTAAGTCACATTTTACTTATGTATGTAAGGATTTCAACTAGCTGATACCATGGAGATGTGTAGTCCAATATTACTTCTTTCGTATTACAGCTGCAGGTGTCCGCTCTATGAATCGCGAGGTGCATGCCCGTAGGCTGGTGCGGCTGCGCCACCATGCAGGTTAGTAACCCCACCCATTACTTGTAAATAAATATTGTACTGTAGCATGTAGCAGAACACTGCAGTGTATTGATTAAAAGTAATATAATGTGCAAGCAGGAATTGTAAGTCTGCAGGTATGGCTGCAACAAGTTCATCAGTATGCAAGTGTAACTGGAAATATAATTGATAGAATTAAACAGTGCTGTAATACAGATGTCCCACCATGAATTAAATATAGTGTAACCTGCAGTAGTCCCAAGAGTACAGCTTTAGAATCTGAGGTAGTCATATGTGAGATATATCCCCTGTTGAAATGCTGAATCATGACAGAAGTGAGGCTGTTGGAAAGTGTTTGAATCACCACCAGTCTAACATGTGAACAAAGCCTAGAAATACCAACCTGAACTGTGAAGTTGCAGGATGTGTGAGAGTGACAGAAAGGGTCATGTATGAATAAATAAAGTAGTAATAACCCCTGAATATAGTAGCCCCAGTGTGTTTCTACAGAACTAAATGCATGTGGGAAGTACAACTTAATATCCCAAACTGATTTCAGTGTGTCAGAATCTGGAATGTCTAGGCCAAATGCTGTATATGGTGATCACAGTAAACAATTTGCAGATAGAATGAATGATTATCTGACAGACTAAACAGCCATAGTTGTCCCCTGTCCTGTCATCAAAGTGTAGCAGGATGATGTATCTGATCAAATTCAAAATAAGTAGGATAGTGATGTATTTGTAACAGGTGTAGCTTGACAGTCAAATAAAATTTATTTTGAAACATCAGCCTCAACTTAATTGTGTACCTTATACAAATGTAAATCAATGTGTAACATATGAATGTGTCATCACTTTCTATCTCCGGCCAACGCTATAATTCCATATAACAACACCCACTAAATAATGGTATGTGAACATTTCATTAATCATGGACATTTGTCCGTTTAAAAAATATAAGCATGTCTGTTCGTGCATGTGCCCTGTTCATACCTGCAAATCTGATGGCCTGTTGCCATTAATCAACCCTGCATGTTGTTTGACTGTGTATTTCTGTTCAAATAATGCATGTGATATTGATATGCCCCTTGTTCAATGGTGTTAATATCTGGGTGTTTGTTTGATGGGAATACCAATGCATGCTGTTACAACTAATCTGAATGGAATAAAATGCCACTAACCCAAACTAACATAACAACTCACAAACCTAGAACGCTTGGGAAGGCGGGTCCCAGCGGACCCACCTCTCCCACCTCAGCTGGCGCCTGCACCTGGCATTAGTGCCCAGGCCGGACCCCCTCCGGTGGCCCTGTGCCACCTTCGGGTGGAAGCGCTGCAGGGGATGGGGCCGGTCCCCCCTCTGCAAGTGTGGCCGGAGGGGTTCGTCCACTCACCCTCCGCGGTGTCCGGTCTGTGGTGTGAAGGGAGATCCAAGACACTGTACTTGGGCCCCTACGCCAGCTTGAGGCTCGTGTGGCACAGCTAACGGCCAAGGCCATTGCCCCGCCTACACAGCCCCCAGCACAGCCCCGTCCTGGGCTGTGAAGGAACAGTGGCAACTGCCTATGGGTGGGGATATCAGTTCCACTGTTGCCATCTGTGGGCTCATGCATCTTGGAAATCCCAACCTCCGTCCCCGTCAATTGTGTAACCCCCCCCACGTGTGTCATACACCGCCCCTGTATGCGTCTTGTCTGTCTTGTCTGTTAACCTACCCAACCTACCTCCCCAGCTATACCGACATCCTTCACTTGACATACCACTCCCACCTGAAAAAAAAAAAAAAAGGGCACTCTGTAGCCACAAAAAAATTACGCCCCATACATAGCTGTCCATGTCGCACACATGTCTGCTTGACATTGAAACAGTTAATTACAATTGGCTCTACAACAAATATTAATGTTGTCCTGACACCTCTCTCAGGGGTGAAAGGTTTCCAATGTCTCACCAAAATACATGGAAATGCACAGCTGTTGCTGCCAAAGACATGGGCATCTATGGGCCTTACCTACATCCCTCCTGCAAATCCCACGCTTGTTTCCCTACTGTCTTACCCTCTTTGTGACCCCTTTTTCACCACTTTCCTGTCACCCCTTTTTCTTTTCTTTCAAAGAAATTAGCTGGTGTGCGCTTGTGTTAGCGGAGCTCACCGCCAGTGCAAGATGAGCTCAGCAAACGAGCAGACCTGGTTTAAAGTGCTTAAAAGTGCCTTTATGGCACTTTGATTGACAGGTCCTGTACTCAGTTTGAAAGTTTGCTAAGAAAAATAAATTCCCACTGTCAGTCTCGGACCCAGGACCTTGGTAACATTAGTCTGTATGACCTACCACTAAGCCATGCCTGCTTTACAAGAACACAGTTCTAAAATAAATATAACATGTAATAGTAGGAATCAGTATAAAGGCAATATAGGAGATGTACTATCCAAAGCATGTCAGGTAGAGTTTTAATGGCCAAATTACTGGATTCCCATACTAGTTCAGTGTGAACAGAAACAGCCCTGCTACCTGTTAGCTTGTACATAATAACGTAAGGTAATGTACATATGTGAAGGTATGTATATCTACACATACATATATATAAATATATATTAATACATATGAAATATAGTCATAGGTCTCAGTAGCCATACACACTCACTACAGGAAACAGTGAACATAATTGCAGCAACCTGAATCTGCAACACAGCCTGACCCCTGTGTGACCTACTTACCCTTCTAACTGCTTAAAGGTGGCCTCAGCACTTTGATTGACAGGTCCTGTACTCAGTTTGAAAGTTTGCAAAGTAAAAAAAATTCCCACTGTCAGTCTCGAACCCAGGACCTTGGTAACATTAGTCTGTATGACCTACCACTAAGCCATGCCTACTTCGTAAGAACACAGTGCTAAAATAAATATAACATGTAATAGTAGGAATCAGTATAAAGGCAATATAGGAGATGTACTATCCAAAGCATGTCAGGTAGAGTTTTAATGGCCAAATTACTGGATTCCCATACTAGTTCAGTGTGAACAGAAACAGCCCTGCTACCTGTTAGGTTGTACATAGTAACGTAAGGTAATGTACATATGTGAAGGTATGTATATCTACACATACATATATATAAATATATATTAATACATATGAAATATAGTTGTAGGTCTCAGTAGCCATACACACTCACTACAGGAAACAGTGAAGATATATGCAGCAACCAGAATCTGCAACACAGCCTGGCTCCTGTGAGACCTACTAAGCCCTTTAACTGCTTAAAGGTGCCTCCAGCACTTTGATTGATAGGCCCTATACTCAACTCAAAAGCAGAATATGAGCATACTAGTAGGCCCTACCACAAGACTATTGTAACACTAGTCTGTGTGACCTACCACTAAGCCATGACTCTCATACAGGAATATAGTGCTAAATAAGTGGAACATGTAATAGTAGGAATGAAGATAAAGGCAATATAGTATGTCTACTACCCAAAGCATGTCATGCAGACTTTTATAGTCCCAATTACTGGATTCCCATACTAGTGTAGTGTTAACAGAAACAGCCCTGCTAATTGTTAGCTTGTACCCAATAATGTCAGCTAATGTACATATATGAAAGTATGTATATGTACACAGATATATATATATTTATATAGCAATACATATGACATATAGTTGTAGGTGTCAGTATGCATACACACTCACTACAGGGAACAGGCAAGATAAATGCAGCAACCTGAATCTACAACACAGCATGAAGCATGGGAGATGTACTAACCTTCACACTCACAAAACACTGTCAACAGCATACCAGCATGGTCCACGCCCTACAATCTGAAAGGGCAACGCCTATCTCACATACCCTTTTATAGCAGTGTCCTGAAATCACAGTGAGACATGCAATCAGTACACACCCAGCTGCATGCAATTAGCAAATGCTGCCTTACAATTGGTGCAGAGGCCATCACATGGACCTATGCAGATACCTACAAAAGCATTGAGTACCCACACTACACTCACGCAATACATTCATTGCACAAACACTACGGATAAAGAGAGAGAGAGAGAGACAGAGAAAACAACCAAACAACCAAACAACCAAACAAATATTAGGACTGCCAGCAGCAAAAGCAGCAGCAAGCAACAAGCAGCAAGGAGCAAGCAGCAAGCAGCACCACTGGCACAGCAACAGCTGCCACAAACACAGGTAATGCAAAGTAGCAGGTTAATCCTGTGTATACTGTGACACCTCCAAATGTATCATAGTTCACTATCTATAGGTATGTCCATGAGATAGGTTGTGTGTACATAGTCATGAAATATAAACATATGTAATATTGTTGTACATGTGGGCCATAACTAACACTTCCATAGCTTAGAACACAAGGCCAGTTGTGCATATGATGCAGTAGTTCCCAGGGTCAGTAGAGGTTCCTCCTCATTGGTGTGGGATCACTGTGTATATATGGCACTGTTCAGGTACATATCCTGTAGTATGGCCAGGGATTAATATCAGTCTGTCATGTGGTGCTATGTCCTCCAGGGGTGAATGTAGCACACATCCAGGGATACCATTTCGTAACAGTGATGATATGTGTTCTGCAATGATGAGGGTGGCTCTCACCTGGACATGTGAGAGGATAGGGAGGTTACAGTCATCTGGGATAACTAATAACATGTGTGTAGGACAATGGGGGGGGGTACCTGCACCTAAACTGTCTGCAACAATGTTGCCAATATCTGTGCATTTGGTGAATGTGAAGCATCTTAACACTGCAGACAACAGATGCCTTCCCGTCATGTGAATCTGCCCTGTGCTGCAGTAGCCTCCTACTATTGTTATACAATATGCCTGTATCTGTAGTCCACTGGACAGGATTAATAAGTGGTGTGCAGTTGTTCTGGGTTAGATAACTGTGTGCACAGTACATGCAGTATGTGGGATGTCTGTGGTAAGCATATGCAAAGGTGCTGGCGGTGTGTGTTGCGGCTTCCACTGGCCCAGTGGGCTGCATGGATAGCATCACTGTCATAACTACTGAATAACTGTGTAATAACATGCATACATAGCAAGGTAGTGTACTGTGCTTGTGGTGTTGTTCGGATATGTATATCCAGGCTGAGTAATGTGTGTCCACATCACAGGGTTGGATGGCAGCACACATCCAGTATGTATGGATGAACACCCAGAATGTGTCAGACGTGTCACCTGTGCAGAAGTATCTGGCCATTACCTGTGCATCCCCCACAACACACACACATGCAACATATGGCAGAAGTACTATAGCAGTACGCACATGTTCATAGGTTCATACTAGGCTATCTGCCCGAGGGCATTTACAAGCCTAGCCCATCGTTTTGTGGCTTACGCCACCCCTTTAGTATGGGGAACTATACCCATTATTTTGCTGTGCCTCTGTCGAGCAGTGACACTGAGGTAATCCCTGGGGTATATCTGCGATCTCCCATCCATTGGTCAAGATTTCTCTTGAACAAGGCCAGCGAGGTGCTCTGCCTCACATATACCGTGATTTTGTTCCACAGCATAGGGATTCTTTGGGTGATGAATCTATCCCTCCAGCACGTCCTATTAATAGCCGTGTCGAGGTTTAAGTCTCCCGCCCTTGTGGCTCTGATGGATCTAGATTTTTTGAGGTGAAGCATATTCATCAAATCTGGGTTTGACATGGCCTTGTATGTTAGGCAAAGGTCACCTCTGAGCAAGCGGTAAGCGACTGAATAGAACATACATGGACATGCTGGAGGGGCATATTCCTAACCGAGAGGCTCCCTTCACTCTGTAATGAGCTCGAACAGTTGAGAATGAACAGTTCATAGGTTCATACTAGGCTATTTGCCCTAGGGCATTGGTAAGCCTAGTAGAATGTGTTTGTCTTTGCCACCCAATCACAAGTTATGCTGCTATGCCCTTGTCCGACTTTAGTATACTGTGCCTCTGTCTAACAGTGACATAGAAGTGATACCTGGGGTACAACTATGATCTCCATCCACTCATCCAGATTCCTATGGAAGAGAGTCAATGAGGGACTCTGCCTAACCAGTAGTGTGAGCTCATTACAGAGTGAAGGGAGCCTCTCGGTTAGGAATATGCCCTCCAGCATGTCCATGTATGTCAGTGCTGAGGTCCAGCTCTCCTGAGCATGTGGCTGTATGGGACTCTGATTGCCTGAGGTGCATCACGTTCATTACTGCTAGGTAGGACATGGCTATATATGGCACGCACAGATTGCCTCTGAACAGGCAGTATGCCACTGAGTCCAGCTGGATTCACTTTACCTGGGCAGCATATGACATCTGTGTGAGCCATTGCATCCCCTTGATGATGTACTGTTGTCCTGTACCAGTTGCTGTAGGTGTCTGGTTAGGTACATCCCAAAAGGTGCATTGTACGCAATTATAGGCCTGATGATGGATGAGTAAAGAGGCACAATGACCTCCCCTGCCATACATGTGAATCAGTCATGATTAGCTGGGCTATATAACATGTTTGTCAATCCACGTTGGCCATGTGGTAGACAAATGACAGACCGCTACCATGTTTCTTCCCCAGGTCCCCAACTACGCCTTCTGTACTCAATGGCCTAACACCTATGTTGTACTGTGCCACCAGTGTGGAGGCGTGGGAATCTGCATTGAATACTGATACTCCCCGCCCTTGTTCAAGTGTTGGGGCCGACAAGAATGGTAACAGCTATAACGTGGTAGTACTGGTGTGCTCCTGTGAAACCTGAAACAGGTTCATGTTACTGCACAGATATCGATGTCCAGAATGCTAGGTAGGGTTTTGAGTGCGTGCATCCTTGGGTCTAGACGTCCAGTGTTGAGTAGCATCACTCTTACTTCCTCATCCTTTGTGATACAAATGGATGTGGGTTTGCCTTATGAGCCTTGCCTAATACAGGCACTATGGGTGTAGCAGGAGGCTCCGCCAAATGTCAATAGGACTGTGGTGACAGGTGCAAGCTGTCCCTAGCAAAGCATACCACCCCAAGATGGCAGGCATTGGCACACCTGTGAATGACACCAGTATGTCAGTCAATTGTTGGAAGGGATCATCGTGCCTTGATATTGTGGCATCGTTCTAGGTGAGGGTAGGATGCTACTCAAGGTCAGGGTCAAACTGTCTCGGCTACGTGCTCAGAGAGCTCTGTAATGTCTCATGTCATGTAGTCCAGGGAGGAATGTGTCAGGCCATTCACAGCAGCATGGACATTGACTGAGTCATACCTGTACCTGCCTTGGGGTTACCTGAGTGTTTGTGTTATGTGGCAGGTCATAGTGCCTGACAGGCTGCACACCGTGACCCTCACCTCGTTAAGCCTGGTGAATGTGATGTGAGTGTGCCTGATGATAGAGGCACCTAGTACAGGTGTATGAGGTGTGTTGTTAACTGTTAATGGCTGTGAGTGTTCAGCACATTGGCTTTGTGTGATATGTGTTGCACATGTTCGTTTATGTGGTAGTGGTTGCCTGGATGTCTGCTTAGGAGGTCTCTGCTGCATAGGCAGAGCTGTGGTCTGAGCCTACAAGTATGATCATGTGTGATCATGTGTTAGGTCCGCTGTTGTGGTAGGTCTACGTGAGACTGGAAGTGTAGTGAGTGATCCCCTTTGCCACCTGACTGGTTATGGCAGTATTGAGTAGACAGAGCCTAGCCTCCAGTCTGGTATATGGTTACATCACTCACATGAGTTTGAATTTGTTGTTAGGAGGAGGATTGTCTGTGTACATGCATCTGTTCTAACATTGTCTCTGGAGTACCACACTCACCAGCTGGACTGGGGAGGGAACTGACAACTGACCTCTGGACATGCTAGAATACTATTGTGAACTCTGTAATCACTAATGATTGAAAACAAGGTCCAGTGGGGAGTGAGGGTGTACTGACATTACCTACAACTGCTGACTGATATAAAAGTGTCAGTGAGCAAATGCCAGGTAACCTAAGTGCAATGTGTCACAATTAAGTAAATGCAACAATGACAAGCAGTCACTTGCTGTCATGTGTAACATGGAAGTATGTACAGTAAGCAATGCAGATAACAGTAGTGAGTCACAGATGTGTTGAGAAGATGTGTACTATGTGGAAGTAGCATACCAGTGAAATAACAAGCTAACAGATAACAAGCATATAAACAAAGGTAGATCCAGGAGGCCTGGATGTAGTGTTTGCTACAACAAACAAGGTGTAGCAATGTCAGTAAGATACAGCTCAGATATGCAGGCACTATAAACCTGAAACCAGATGTCCCCAGCTATGAATGGCAGAGTACAGCCTATTGTCACACATGAGTGCAGACCACAAACCTCGTTAATGTTAAATAACTGGCCTGAAGGCCAACTGCCCATACCAGAAGTAACACACTTGTACACTGGGCCCACAATCAGCAGTTCCCAACTTCAATGGATGAAAGATATGTGTCCTGCCACCACAGTGCTTGCCACCAACCTCCCTAATGTAAAACAACTGGTCTGAAGGCCAAGTACTTAGTACAAATGACATAGAATGATAGCTACACTGTAATCAGGTTTTAACCAATCAGTAATAAGTAGAAGTTAACACGCCTGTATAGAATGTGTACCATGTATTGTTGAGATACTATGCTGATAACCTGTTTGTGTACCTTTCCAGATAGACATGGCACCTAAAAGGAATCCTGCCTACTCTGCTGCAGAGGATGACGTGATCCACCAGAGCCTGGTGTGTGACTATGCCATCCTGTTCTCACGCACCACCCAGAATCAGCAGGAGAGGTCTGCACTGTGGCAAAACCTCGTTAGCAGGATAAATGATGTTGGCATGCATGATAGGACATATGAGCAGGTGAGACATCACTGCAGTGATTTGATAAGAAATGTCCGCCAGCGTGCTGCAGATATCCGCAGGCAACAGGTTGCCACAGGTGGGGGGGGTGGCCACACATCCCCCCCTCACCAGACAGGAGGGGCTACTGCTAAGTGTTGTGGATCCAGCCCCAGAACAACAGCAACAATCATGCATCCTGATGGAGGTTGGATCCACACAGCAGCAAGACAGCGAGCGTGCAGGTAAGATGCCATATTCATTTATTGTTATTACTTTTACATGTGTTGACCCAGATAGTCTAGCTGGATATACGTTCATTTTCAGTAGAGGCCTGTGGAGAAAAGCTCCACACATAATGTAATAAAGGCAGACAGACAAGTTGTCAATACAGACAGCCAACATAATAGAATTGTACACCAGCCTGTTAATTAAATCAACATACATGTAAGGAAGTCAAACAGTTTAGAGTCATACACAATGTACCGTTGGTTTCAAAGCAATCCTACCTAAAGCATAATGATTATGCAATAAGGCAAAAGCCATATACATAATAGTTAGGGCTCAGAAGGGTAGAGAAGTAGAAGGAGTATGACACATACAATGATATGGAAGAGGCAGGAGTCAAGAAGGAAGTGAGGAAAAGAAGGAAGACAGTCAAGAGGAGGTGGGAGGGACGGGAGAAGTAGGTCAGAGCATAGAAGGACATCAAGGTGAAAGAAACAGGGTAGAAGCTAGTTTCTATGCACAATGAGGGGTTAAAGGTGAAGAGAGGGTAGGGAGAGGGACGTTAGCCTGGACTCCAAGAAGAACAAAGCCAGTGGTTTTGGAAGTACAGTTTGAGTTGACGTTTGAAGAGAGGTAAGGGTGAGATTAGAGTTAACTCCTGGTATGTACATATGACTGTTCTGTACGCTGTTACTTCATGCACACATAAGGTGTGCATGTGGTATGTATCTGTCATCATGATATATATACAGACATGATGTGCAGCTGATGTGTATAAGGGAACTAGTGTACTACTGTACTGTATGATGTGCAAAACGAATGGCACACATGTGCCCACTGACATTACTCTCTTCACACTTCCAGGTCCCTCCCATCTAGCAATGAGGCAGGGCATACATGCTGGTGAGTCTTTTTAACATTATCTGTAAAACAATTTATAAAACTAGGAAGAGTAGTGTAACTCTGTAGTAGACATGCTGGTGACTGTGTTCACAATAACTGTAATTGACAGGTAGTAAATTGAGTAGTGTAACACGGTACTGATGTGTGTGTTTACTGTGGGGTGTGCATATTTGCAAGTGTGCCTGTGCCCAAGTGTGCATGTGTGTTAGTGTCCATGAGTGCATGTGTCCATTTCTGAATGTGTGCATTAGTATTGAAGTGCATCTCTTTCAAATATGTATTGAGACTGTAATCTGTGTTCCATGTTTTCCTCCCGTAGGTTCTGGTGCTGCTCTGGTGACCTGCAGCAGGGAACCTGAATCTTGTGCCCCAGGTACTGATGATGATGAAATGTCTGTAATGGTGCAGGAAGGTGTGTCTGGGTCCGCCATTGGTCAGCCAATTGACAGTACACAGCTTTCAACCCCGTCAATGCGCACAGTCATCCTGCCGTTACATCCTTTGTCACCATTGTCCCTAGGTGATGGACAGTCAGCAGTGGGCATAGATCAGGGTAATGTGGTACCTGTGGTACATGCATCCCCACAAGGCAGCCATGAGCAGAGGCCTCCAATGGTACCACGCAGACAGTCGCCCATGGGTTCTCGTGGGGGCATCCGTGGCCATACTGCCTCTGGCCGACGTGCCCAAGGAGGTATGTCAACCTCCACTATGTTTAGAACTGTCATGCAGGCACAGGCACGTATGGAAAGGTACACCAGACAGGGTCTGAGGGAGCTGAGAGCATGCCGCATAGCCATGACAGACGGCATGCGTGATGTTGCGAATGCTATCCGTAACTTCACAGATGTCGTTGACAGACGTTGTGGGGGCATAGAACAGATGCTCCACAATCAGATGTCCATGGGCCAGGGCGATGGTGTGCGTTTGCGGCCGACGGCGTGGCGTATGCTAGCAAGAGCACCAGCTGGCAGTGGCGTGGGCGACAACAGGCCCACTCGCTGCCTCAAGTGCCAGCACCAGCCCCAGCAATGCTGG
The DNA here is from genome assembly GCF_019279795.1 of Protopterus annectens. NCBI lineage: Eukaryota > Metazoa > Chordata > Ceratodontiformes > Protopteridae > Protopterus > Protopterus annectens. The sequence continues at coordinate 752,517,906 of NC_056750.1, forward strand.
GTCTGTGCTGTCATCCAGACGCCCCAGGAGACCACGTGCACGTGGCTCTGGACAGTCCCAACAGGGAACTGTGTCCAGTCAACACACCCCTGCCTCCGATGACAGTACCCAGTCTGGGTTAGTACTGGATACGGCCCGTAGCACCCCTGCCAGGCACAGGTACCGTGTCCGTGCCCACAGACACTGATCTGGATGACCTGACAGGTGCAGTCTGTGGCTGTCCACAAAACCCTGTACATGGCAGCCATTATGTGGGACTGTGTGCGTGCTTACACACATGCAGAAACCTAACACCTAGGGAAAACACATACACACACACACTGCACCAACAACGGTCCACCCTGTACTGCTGCCCCTCACAAACACACATACACACACATGTCAATTGGTGTTACCAGTGGCCGGCTTGGGCATACCTAACCCACACCCTGTGCATATGATGACACTGTGCCACCTCCTGCATACTACAACATCGGTGCAGGTAAAGGTAAACACGTTGCTGATGCACAGGGTGACTACATAGATGTGTATAAGTAGTAACATGTTGGTAACTGTTGACTGTTGCAGTATAAATGTGTGTATATCCCAGCAGTCCTGCTGCAGTAACTGTATGAATGTCCTTAATTGTTATCTGCACCCATACTACTTAACAAAGTGTACCAGCTGCACACCATCACATGCTAACATTGACTATGGCAATGTGCATCTTGTGCTGTTATGTAGATTCAGCTACATGTATCTGTTCTGTCACACATGCATTTATACACACCCTGCTACCCACACACATGCACACGCTCACCTGCCATTCCCATTATTTATCACCCTACATGAGTAGCTGTTGATACATGACAGGTACACATTTGAGAAGTGCACTATGTTGTTTACTACTGGCATCCCCTTCTCTACCTGTACTCACAGGGTGCAGGCAACCTCATCAGTTGGAAGATGTAATGTGCATCAGGTACTGTAGTACCCTGATTGCCACATCAAACATGTTTCCCATATGGAAATGCACACACAGACACATCCCACATCCACACACTTGCCACATTCAGGCTTCAGAACACTATCTAGGTATATTGGTGTACATGTGCGTGTTACAGTAGCATGTAACACTATACTGAGTACTGGCAGTTAGTTGTCTGTTGTCATGTTGTCTGTATAGAATAAAAGAATTGTTTGATTATCCTACTCCGTTTTGTAGACATTACTTGAAGAAGTGTTACCTTACATGTGTTATCAGTACCACCACCTTCTGTTTTGTAGTTTTGTTTGTATAGGGTGCTATCAACATCACTGCTTGTTAAGGGTAATGACCACCCTGCAGTGCATAGCCCCATGTGGCAAAAGCCACATCCCACCCCATCATTGTGCACACACACTAACCCCACCAACAGTAAAACACATACTTTCCATTTGCAAGATTCAAACCCATACCTAACTGTGCAATGACAGTAGAAACAGACACATTAGCAGAGTGTGCTATTTGCAGTAGTTGGAGAAATCTTTACTAATGCTGTACTTAGAGGGTGCTGACATCATCTGTGTGTAGGAGGAGGGATGTGCACCCTGTAGTGTGTTCTCCCAGTTGGCAAAAGGCAGTTAACCCTCCCAGCATAGTGCACACACATAAACCACACTCATACTAATACACATACATTCCCTTTGCAGGATTCAAACCCCTACCTAACTACGTTATGACACTGAAGAAAGACGCATTAACAGAGCGCGCTATGCAAATTACTGGAGGACTTTACTACAGGTGATATAGTTATACAGTCCTGACATCATCAGTGTTTCAAAAGGGGATCTGCATCCTGTACGATACTGTCACGGTTGCTAATAGGGACATTTCCCACACACACACATCGATGTGTTGGAGGTTTGCATATGTGGGGGATCCAGAACTCCAGTGTGATTAGTATATGGTTTGATTGCAACAATGAGGGATATACTCCCAGTGGTGAGCAGTTTGTACTCATGTTTGTAAAGATCAGCTCTAGTATATCTGCCCCTCTTGTGGGAAGGTTGGTTACCTGTTCCATAGCCAAAGAATGTCTGATCAATGGGAACCTTAGAGCTTGGGTATTGTGGCTTGTGTAATGTTCACAGTCTATGTTTGGGTAGCTGGCATCACCCAGTATGATGGTGTTTGCAGAGTAATCTAAACTCTCCTGTGTCAGCATGAAGGCTGTGTGGGAGTCCTGAGTTTGAGAGGGTGCTGTAAGAGCTCCTCTGTGTCTCTTTCCATGTGGTCCAGGGAGGTACGTCTCAGGTTGTTTGCACCAGCATGGACAATGTCTGCCTCATAGCTGTACTTGCTGTGGAGTGACCTGTGTGCCTGTGTTATGTGGCACATTCTATCACCCAACAGGTAGCTGACTGTGACCCTCACCTTGCTCTGTCTGGAGGGTGGCACGCCTGTCAACAGCTCATGTCAAGCAAGTGCACACCCCTCATAAATGATGTGGAAACCTTCAAAGGCCCAAGGCCTGTTGAAAATATGGACCAGACTGCAGATACCTGTATAGAGGCATTCTGTGGACACATTCAGGAATGCATGGATCATGAAGCCACATATGAAAGCATGACCCAATTCTCCAAAGGCAGATGTCCTGGGCGGACACCAGCCATAAACACACTATACAATAGAAGGATGACGCCACTACATGATACAACAACCTCCCAAAATGTGAAGGCACCACTGATGAGTATTGGAAGACAACTACAGGCACCCATATGATTGTCTAAGGCCATCTTTGAGAGAGGATTCCACAAGCCACTGAGGATAATCACAAGGCTGCCTGTAGTTATGTTAGTAACCTGGGTGGTACTACCCAGATATGCTCAGAGGTAATCCAATATGTCACACAAAATATAAAACACACAGACATTGCCATCATCCTAGTGGACAGGTTCAATGCTGCCTTCTCTCCCCACCACACCAAAAGGGAAAATATGTCTCGCAGCACAGTGCTTCCCCCCTGACATCACAGATGCTCAGGTAAGAGATGCCCTTCCCAAAGCAATACACACTGCATCAATGGGACCAGACAGTGTCCCAGGCTGTGTCCTACATGAACCACAAGAAGAGCTACACCCAGACATAACACCACTGTTCAATCCCAGCCTTAATACACGATATGTGGCCAGAGAGTGGCATACAGCAACAGTGGTCCCTCAACATGCAGGTGGTGCCGTCATGGATCCTGGACACTACTCGCCCCATATGTCTGACTAGCTTTGTCTGCAAAGCTATGGCAAGGATCATCATGAACCTCACATATCTAGATATTGTGGACCTACAGACATGTCACTATACACAGTTTGGCTTTGTCAATGGCAAATCCTGCCTATCAAACCTGTTTGATTTCTTTGAAACAGTCACCAAGGCCACTGTCAAGGGGTAGGAGGTCCACACAGCCTACCTGGACCTTGCATAAGCCTTGGATACAATACCCCACTTGTGCATTCTAGGAAGCTCACCAGTGTACATATTAACCCCTATGTCACTATGGGTATTGCACAGTGGCTCAAGGGCAGAACACACATGGTAGAATTGCTGGAGCCATGTCAGCCTCCAACCTGGTACAAGTGGTGTCCCACAAGGCACAGCCCTAGGAGCTGTCATGTTCATTATATATTTGTCATAGGTACAGGCCAACATGGAAGTACTGTGGCTCAGCAAGTCGCAGGTGACTGCAGACCGAACACCATAATCAACTCACCAGCTAACACACACATCCTCCAAAAGGGACTCTTGCAAACACACGACTTGTGCCACAGCCATGGCCTCAACGTGAATGACAGAAAGAGTATAGTCATCCCCTTTGTCAAACACTAAGTGACCACAACGTACCACATATGTGTTAATCCAGTAAGTGCAGACCAAGGAATTATGGACCTTGGGGTACGCAGGTTGATAGCATTCTACCATTTGACAACAACATGGACAAAGTGGTTAGGTAAGCATGTTATATGGGCCACATCATCATGGGATCCACATGTAGGCCAGGGGAGGACATTGTGCCCCTTTACTCATCCCTCATCATGCCCATAATTGACTATGATGAACCTGTCGGCATGCACCTTACCAGACACCTGCAGCAACTGGAGCTACCACATATGTACCTCGACAAGGGGATCAAAGTGCTCAAACAGATGCCACATACTGACTGGATAAAGTAGCAGCAGCTCTACTCAGTGACATACTGCCTCTTCATAGGCAATCTGTGCCTGACATAGAAGGCCAGGTCATACCCTCACGTAATGGCCATGCTGCATCTCAGAATATCCAGATCCCACCAGGATACACGCTGGAAATACTTGAACCTCAGGAGTGATATACATAGGACATGGTGGAGGGGCACATTCACAACTCAGAGGCTCCCTTCATTCCTGATTATTATCCCAATAGAGGTTAGGCAGACTGACTCAGTGACTATCTTCAAGAGCGATATTAATGACTGGATGTGACATTGTAGGGTTACCCTGGGTATCACTTATGTGTCACTGTGAGAAAGAGGCACAGTATACTAACCTTGGAAAAGGGCATAGCAAGACAGATTCACAATGCATGTTGAAAGGCACACACATTCTGGCTAGGTGGATACATGCCCTGGGCAGATATCCCTGTACGAACCTATGGACCTATGTCTCTTTTTCACCATTGGCCCTATGTGCTGTCAATCACCAATGTAATCTCAATACTCCGGTAGCATGTGCAAAGGTCAGTTGTCAGTCACCTCTATGGTACAGTTGTGGAATATGTGTGTCATGTAGTAATGTCACAGCTGCCACATGTACACAGTCAACCCTATCCCCTACCCATTGATGTACATCACATGTATGAGATGGAAACACATGGCCAAACTGTAACAACAACATACAAGTCAGTCAGATGCATGGACACATATGACTCAGTCATTGTCCATGCCACCACAGCTGATGTGGGATGTCGCTCACTGGGATACATGATAGGGAACATGGAAGGGATCACTGAGCAAGTGACACAGGCTGGTAGACCCCTGACCTTGGTTGGCATCAGACCCTCACCAGGGATTCCGACAAATTACTGAATGCTAATGAATAAGTGTAGCTACAACACCCTAGCTGAATGGTTCTTAGCATGCAGTCACTGCATTGCTATGGAATACTGTCTTACCACTCCCACAACAGGTGAGAACATGCAGCTCCTGTACATCAACAACATGTAGACTTTATGCCCCAGACCAGGTGTGCATCCCTCACTACTAGGCTGATAGCATCTACATCTCACACTGTATATACACATCCCACATGCAGCATCTGCACAGAAGACCACGGTCATAATGTTACCCTGTGCAAATACCATGTATTTACATGTGGCAGGCATCACACATGGTAACTATTGAAAGTCACAGGTACATATGTGTATTTGGCACACACATACATCATGTGTTCATTGCCATAACCGGTGTAATCAATGTCATGCATTATTGTGAGGGACAACCCACACACATGGGCATTCTGTGTGTGCACACCACACATGGCATGTCTGTAATCAAAAGCCATACATAATTGTGATATCGTTTAGAAAGGGGTATGTGCATCCTGTAGTGTGTTTTCCCAGTTGCCAAAAGGGATATATCAATCATACACACTTACCCCCCTTCACACACACTTGCCACCTGCTGGATTCAAACCCCTACCTAACTATGTTAAGACGCTAGAGACGGACGCATGAGCACAGCGCGCTATTCGCATTACTGGGGGATTTCCTTTCCCCTGATATACTTATAGGGTGCTGACATCATCAGAGTTTAGAAAGTGGAATGATCATCCTGTGGTGTGTTTTCCCAGTTGCCAAAAGGGATGTTTCTTTCATACACACTTACACCCCTTCACACACACTTTCCACCTGCTGGATTCAAACCCCTACCTAACTATGTTAAGACACTAGAGACGGACGCATTAGCACAGCGCGCTATTCGCATTACTGGGGGATTTCCTTTCCCCTGATATACTTATAGGGTGCTGACATCATCAGAGTTTAGAAAGTGGAATGATCATCCTGTGGTGTGTTTTCCCAGTTGCCAAAAGGGATGTTTCTTTCATACACACTTACCCCCCTTCACACACACTTGCCACCTGCTGGATTCAAACCCCTACCTAACTATGTTATGACACTACAGACGGACGCATTAGCACGGCACGCTATTCGGATTACTGAGAGAATCCTTTTCTCCAATATACTTATAGGGTGCTGACATCATCAGAGTCTAGAAAGTGGAATGATCATCCTCTGGTGTGTTTTCCCAGTTGCCAAAAGGGATGTTTCTTTCATACACACTTGCCACCTGCTGGATTCAAACCCCTACCTAACTATGTTATGACACTACAGACGGACGCATTAGCGCAGCATGCTATTCGGATTACTGAGAGAATCCTTTTCTCCAATATACTTATAGGGTGCTTACATGATCAGTGTCTAGAAAGGGGGATGAGCATCCTCTGGTGTGTTTTCACATTTGCTAGGGGTAACATTTGGACCAAGTGTGAGCATGCCCAGTTCAGCCTTCCCATGGCATGTTGTGTGAAAGATGTCTCATTTATCTAAGTGTGTGAGCATGCCCAGTGTGGGCTTTACATATGTTGAACTCTGCAGCCCATCACATTTGTGGATGAGTGTGACCTTCAACAAATACCTCCAGTTTATGGTTGTGTGTTCTGTGCCATGTTGTGTAGTTACTGTCCGAATGCTTTTTGTGTGAACAAAACAGGGAGTATACTGTGCCTGCAGGTTTTGCATGGGATACTTTGCACACAATTGTCAACATCCGTTCATACTGACCTAGCACTGTATCACTGTCTAGTGTAGTGTTTCAGTACTTTCACTGTGGTGGTCAGTATCCTGGGCTTTAGTCCTATCACTGCTTTACATTTCCATAGTGTGCACAACAGCCTGGTTAGGGTCCAGTTGTGCACATCTGCACAAAGTCAGTGCCTCTACAGACCCTGTTAATTGCTGCCCCATAAGCTTAACAAGTGTAGTCTGCAAATCTATGGAGAGGATCATAATTGAGCTCATAAACAAAGATATAGGGGACATGCAGACATTGTACCCATCCCATTTTGGCTTGGTCAGGGGCAGATCATGCCTTTTGTACTGGGTTGACATCTTCAAATTGGTCACTTAGGCCATTGTTGGGGAAAGGCAGTCCATACAGCCTACCTTGGCCTTGCAAACACTTTCAACACAATACCCCACTCAGGTATTGTGGAAAACCCTAACAACTGAAATGTAAACCCATATGTCACAAGATGGGTTGCAAACTGGCTTAAGGACGGGACCCACAGGGTTAGAGTTGCTGGCACTATGTTAGACTCCAGGCTGGTCACAGGTGGTGTCACACAGGGCTCAGTCCTTGGCCCCCATTGTTTGTCATGTACTTCCCAGAAGTACAGGCCAACATGGGAGGACTTTGGATGACAATGTTAGCAGATGACTGCACACTGGGCACCATAGTGGACAGTGCATCACACACAGATATCCTTCAGAAGGGACTCACAGTAACTGATAGCTGGTGCCAGGGCCATGGCCTGAAGTCAAAGTGCACAACATGTGTAGACATACCCTTCAGAAAAAGCAAGGTGACCCCAAGCTACCATATAGGTGGCAATCCTCTAAGCACAGAGGAGGTTATCATGGACCTGGGGACCCAGGTTGACAGTCGCCATTCTTCTGAGACTCACATTGCTAAAGTGGCTAGGAAGACCTTCTACATTGCCCACCTGATCAGGATGGGATTCACATCCAGATCTAGTGGGTCATTGTTCCCCTGTACTCTTCACTTATCAGACCGGTGATCGAGTCGAATGCCCTATTCTGGCTGTATCTCACCCAACATCTGCAGCAATTGGAGACACCCTGACTGTCCCCCACCTAAAGGATCAAGGAACCCCAACAGCTGTCATATGCTGCCAGATTGAAGACACTCACACTCTATTCACTCACATACCATCTGCTTAGAGGTGACATGTGCCTGACATGCGAGGCCATGTCCAAACAGAGATTAATGGACATGCTCCACCTCAGACTCAGAAGATCCACCTGAACCACTAGTGCAGGTGACTTACACCTTAGCAGGGATGTATGTTGGACATGTTGGAGGGATGGAGTTATCACTCGGAGACTCCCTACGCTGTGGAATACAATCCTGGTCCATTTGAGGCAGAGCACCTTGCTGGCTGTGTTCAAGAGGTATCTTGACCTAATGCTAGTCGGAGAATGTGTTTGTCCATCAACACATTGTAAGCGTAGTTTGCCATGTCATATGTCTTGTTTAGTATACTGTGCCTCTGTCTACCTGTGATATAACATTGATACCCAGGGTAAACCTCCCATCTCCCATCCACTCATTAGGATTCCTGTTGAGGGGACTCAACCAGTGTCTCTATGGACAACCTGTACTGGTAGTTTACTCATGTGTGGGTTGGCTTCTGTGTTTTGGATAATGCAGTACAGCCTGTCCTATATATGTCAGTGCTGGGGTTCAGGTCCCTCATGTGCATAGCTCCCTGCCATTCAGATTGTACAAGGTGCAGCATGTGCATTGATTCCAGCTTGGACATGGCTTTCTACATCAGGCACAGCTTGCATCTGGGTGGACAGCATGGCAGTGTGTGGAGCTGCACTCTGTTTAATCAGACTACACATTACATGTGTTCCAGCTCTGTCATACTCCTGGTGAGGTACTGTTGTGGACTTTACAGGTGCTGGATGTGTGTGCATGAGGTACACCCACAGGGGCTGTTGTGGTCATTTCTAATGCTGATGAAAGATAACTGCAGAACCAGAATGACCTCCCCTTAGCTAGATGTCAGACAGCATGGACCATACAATCACAACTGAAAACAGGACCCTCTCCACAAAGGGAAAGTGTCCTGTCTGGTGGACCCCAGCCATAAACAAACTGTATGACAGATGAGGGTTACTAATGCAAGACAGAGCTACATCTCCAAAAGGGAAGACAGCTGTGATCAGCACTAGTAGAAAGCTACATTATCTCATAAAGACATGCAAGGTCAACTTGGGGATATAAATCACCAAAGACAATGAAGGTAACCACACTGCTTTCTTCAGTTATGTCAGACACCTGGTTGTGAATCCTCGGATATGCTCAGAGTTGGTACACAACAACATATATTCCAGTGACCTGACAGATATTGGCAACATTCCGGCGGGCAGCTTCAGTGCGATTTACCCCCTCCCTCACCCCCAAAACAAGATAGTTATCACTGCTGTATGTAACCTCACTGTCATCTTGGATGTCCATGTGAGAGCCACACTCAGCAAAGACAAGTACACATCATCCATGGGACCTGCTGGTATCTCCAGTTGCATGCTATGTGAACTCCAGAAGGGGCTGGACCCATATATACAACTGCTATTTAACCTTAGTCTTGCTACAGGATATGTACCTGAACACTGGCATACGGCAACAGTGGTCCCACTCCACAAAGGAGATGCCTCCACAGACCATGGCAACTACCACCACACAGGCTTAACCAGCCTTGTCTGCAAAGATATGGGAGGAGTCATGGAGCTCTTACACAGACACATTACTGACCTACGGACCCTTGTTCCCACCTAGTTCAGCTTTGTACAGGGCAGATCCTGCCTTTTGCACCTTTGCACCTGAAAAGTACCTACCATGAAGATCAGGGTTCTTCAACACATGTCATATGCTTCCAGAATAGAGGAAGTCCAGCTTTGTTCAGTGTCATACCACATACTTACAGGTGACCTATGCCTGACATACAAGACCATGTCCAATCAGGATTTGGTGGACATGCTCCACTGCAAGCAATCCAAATCCACCAGAGCCATGAGAGCTGAGTATTTGAACCTCAGCACATACATGTATAGGACATGCTGGAGGGACAGAGTCATAACTCAGAGGCATCTCACACTCTAGCAGAGTATCCCAGTTCATGTTTGACAGAGTCCCTCACTGACTCTCTTCAGGAGACATCTGGACAACTGCATATGAGACGGAGGCACAGACTAGACAGAGACACAGTCATGTTATTCAATTACGTAAGGGGTCATAATGTGTCACTACTAAGTCAGAGGCACAATATTCAGAATCTATTCTGTACACTTATTACCACTATAAGGGGTGGCAATAGCCACATCACTATGGCTAGGCTTATACATGCACTAGGGCAGATAGCCTAGTAGTACACTATGACACTATGAAACACCGGTGTATGTGTAGCTATTGTCAATCAAACAGTATGATGTGGCTTGGGGGCTTGATATCTCCCTGTATTCCAACATTGTTTTGTCTATTCCTTCTAGCATGTCTAGGGATCAGTTGCTAGTGTCCTCTCCTGCTCAGCTGGTGAACCTGGGAATATTGAGGCACTGTTACAGTTGCCTCATGTACACTGACAACCCTCTCCTTCTGCCATAAAACACACATACATGTGAGAGATGCAACTATATAGCCAAAGTGGAGGCTGAGCTCTCTCAACATAGGACTAGCAAGACCAGAGAGAGGGTGAAGGTAACCACACACACATCTTTAATCCAGTCTCACATGGCACTGTCACAACTTAAGATCATACACATAGACACACAGAGACACTCTCGGAGGCTCTGATCAGAAGTCTACCAGAATGGCAGTGGCCACCACAGCAGACACTCACACAACTGCCTCCACAGGGCACAGCACATGCAACACATTGACCACAGAGTCGGTGTGCCAAACAGTCACAGCCCTTAAGGCCAAACACAATGCCAGACACACTTGTCATAGGTGACTCCATAGTCAGACACACTGATGTCCCACTCACCAGATCAGGTACAGAGGAGGTCACAGTAAGCTGCCTATCGGGCACTGGAATCCACCACATAATGCAAGCACTCAGGTCACTAAACTGCAAGTACAGGTCTGACCCAGTCATAATCCATGCTGGTGTGAACGACCTGAGATGTACCTCCCTGGACTACATGGAAAGAGACATAGAGGATCCCTCTGATTATGTAGGCCAGGCAGGTATGACCCTGACCTTCGGCAGTATCCTACCTTCACCAAGTATGATGCCACATAAACAGAGACAAGATGATCAGCTGTAGTATTTTGCTTAGACTATGGTGTCATTCTAAGGGGTCCAATGTCTGTCTGCCTGGGATGACATGCTGGACAGGCCACGGTGATTTGCAAGGGACGGCTTGCACCTGTCACCCCTGGGCTTCCGGATTTCAGATGATGCTCTTGCCACCCCCATTGTGCCTTTTTATGCAAGATTCAGATTCTACACCTACCACCCTAGAACACAGTAAAGGAAAGACACTAAGGCTAATGCTGCTCAATGCCCAAGGTCTCAACCTCATGCTGCACACACTCTATGCCCTTCTCAGTATGTAGCACATTGATGTCTGTGCTGTGCCTGAAACCTGGTTCACAGCTTCTGACAGCACCCCGGCACTATCGGGTGTTACCTCATATCATGCATTCCGGCACCAGCATCCCGACAACACCAAGAAGGATGGTGGGTGTCCATATTCATCAAGGACACCCTCACCTCATGTTTGGTGGCAACACACGATGCATCGGAGACCATCCAGGTGGCAGTGACCATAGGCAAGACTGCTCTGCAGTTTGTAGCATGTTACATGCCACCCGCTCAAACTCAGGTACCTCACAGCTATCCTGCAAACACTGAAGGGGATAACTGTATCTCCAAACACCATCCTACTGGGTGATTCCAACTATCCACATAGAGACTGGGATCACTAATCATGTCACAACACTCTAACACAAAGGTTCCAAGAGTTCATACACTGAAATGCCATGGAACAACTGGTCCCAATCCCCTCAAGTGGAGGCAACATACTAGAACACATCATCACGAACATGGGGTCACACTGTTCAACACCAGACGTATACCCATCATTGGTGAGATCAGATCATGGACTACTCTCAGTGGGAGTCCACATCCCACCCACACCCCAGATGGGAAAAGAAACGGTGAAGACCTTCTCAAATGCCGACTTCACATTTCTGAGGACTGGTGTGGTCTCTTTCAAGGCCCCCAGGCCAGCGGACACCATTACCCAAGCCACTGTATCACTTAGAAATGCCTTCTACCAGCACCTCCAGGACTGCATGGTTCAGGCAATCCCAAAAATAATGACTCTTTGTACCACAGGCAAGCATCCAGTCTGGTGGACCCTAGCCATAAACAAGCTGTACAACACAAGGAAGGAGCTACTACGAGATAGAGCGTAATCCGTAGGGGGAAAACACCCCTGCTCATTGTGAGTAAAACACTGGGTTCCCCCATACGATCATCCGAGGCATGTTTTGAGAGTAAACCCACTCAGGACTCCAGGGACAATCATGAGGCCTTTTTTACCTATGTTTGAAACCTGGGAGGGAACTCCCAGATATGCTCAGACTTAGTTCAGAATGATGTTGATATCACTGCACCTACAGACATTGGTAACATACTGGCTGACAGGTTCAGTGCAGATTTCTCCCCCCCCTCCCCCCAACTGGGGGGGTATGTACACCAGAGGATTGTAGCCCCCCCAAACATCTCCACTGCTGGGGTGGGAACTGCTGAATCCAAGGCAGAAAACACTTTATCCATGGGACCAGATGGTGTCCCCAGTTGTGTGCTCCATGAACTCAATGAGTAATTACACCCACAGTTAGGGCAGCTGTTTAATCTTAGCCTCATCTCAGGATATGTTCCCAAGGAGTGGCATACAGCAATGGTGGACCCACTTCACAAAGGAGGTGCCTCCACCAACCCCAGAAACTACCATCCCATCAGCTTGACAAGCCTGTTCTGCTAAGCTATGGAGAGGATCATAATGGGAATTCTAAATGAAGACATAGGGGACTTGCAGACATTGGATCCAATCCAGTTTGGCTTTGTCAAGGGCAGATCATGCCTTTTAAACTTGGTTGACTTTTTCAAAACACTCACCCAGGCCATTGACGTGGGCAAGGCAGTCCACACAGCCTACCTTGACCTGGCAAAGGCTTTCGACACAATACCCCACTCAGGTATCATTGAAAACATCACCAGCTTAATTGTGAACCCATACATCACAGCATGGGTTGCAAACTGGCTAAGTGACGGAACACACAGGGTCAAAGTTGCTGGTGCCAGTTCACACTCCAGAGCTGCCACAAGTGGTGTCCCACAGGGCTCAGTCCTGCGCCCACATTTGTTCAGTATCTACTTTTCAGAAGTACGAGCAAACACAGGAGGATTATGGCTGACAAAGTTTGAAGATGACTGCAAACTGGGAAGCATAGTTGGAAACCCATCTGACACAGACATCCTTCAGAAGGGTCTCATAGACACAGATAACTGGTGCCACAGCCATGGCCTTACATTAAACACTAAACAATGCATAGCCATACCCTTCAGGAAGAACAAGGTTACCACTACTTCCCATCTAGGTGGCAATCCTCTAAGCACAACGTAGGTTATCAGGGACCTGGGCACCCAGGTTGACAGTGACCTTTTGTTTGACACTCACATTGCCAGGGTAGTTTGGAAGGCCTTCTACATTGGCCACCTCATCATGCAGTGATTCACATCTAGATCAAGGGAGGTCATTGTTCCCCTGTACTCATCACTCATCAGACCAATGATTGCATACAATGCCCCATTCAGATTGGATGGGCCCACAAATTCCTCGACAGGAGGTGAAAGGATCTCAAACATATTTCTTATGCTGCCCGACTGAAGGAATTCCAGCTGTATTCAGTCGCTTACTGTCTGCTCAGAGGTGACCTGTGCCTGACATACAAGGCTATGTCCAACCCAGAATTAATGAACATGCTTCACCTCAAGACCTCTACATCCATCAGAACTACAAGGGCAGGAGACCTAAACCTCAACACAGATATTAATAGGATGTGCTGGAGGGACAGATTCATCACCCAGAGAGTCCATATGCTGTGGAACAACATCCTGGTACATGTGAGGCTGAGCACCTCACTGGCTTTGTTCAAGTGAGATCTTGACCAATGGATGGGAGATTGCAGGTATACCCCAGGGATAACCTCAGTATCACTGCTTGACAGAGGCACAGCAAAATAATGGGCATATTATCCATCAACTTGCAGGGGTGGCAGAAGCCACAAAACTCTGGGCTAGGCTTATTAATGCCCTAGGGCAGATAGCCTAGTATGAACCTATGAACCTATGGACATAGGCCTGGGGCAGTTCCTGCTATTAGGACAGTGGTCTGCAGCAGGCTATATAGTAGTAGTCGGTTTTAGCCATTGGTTTTGACCATGGCTATTCCATGTTGCTTCTTGTTGTGGTACAAACATGGGTGTGTGGTTATCCATGCTATTTATTGCTAGTCACCCTCATTTTGTATCTTGTTCCAAGTTTTGCACATGTACATCACTGTATGACGTGCAGCTGTTTCCAGGGTCATATGCGTGGATATGGATGTTAGTTGGGGTCCTCAGGTGTGCATATTGTACATGATATTACATTACTTAACACATGGCATTCATGCCTCAGGTGGTGCTGCAGGGCCACCTCTGTCGGATACACATACTACACTCCCTGTACGTTTGGAAGCAGGTTGTGTCATGTTAGGCATCCCTGTTACTGTATGAGTGAGTCAGAGCGGTATCAGTCCCAGTGTTCCTACTGACCAAGCGTATGTGCTATCGTTGCCTCTTTGCCAAGGCCAGGGCATACTGGGCACGCCTCCTTCTGCCTACTGGGACAAGGTCAGGTTGTTCCTCCTCCGAGTCACCCCATGCCTGTGGTGGCCTTGGCAATGGTGGGGGGATATTTGGCCCAGCCCTGTGCTGGTCCTGCTGCAGCTGTTTCCGCAGGATCATATTATGTAGCATAGCACATATCATGATCATTTGGGTACATGTAGTTGGTGTGTACTGCAAAGCTCCACCAGATGTGTCCAGACACCGGAACCGTGACTTGAGCAGCCCAAACACACGCTCTATGATATTACGTGTTTGTGCGTGTGCCTCATTATGGCGTTCCTGTTCAGGTGTGTGTGCATTTCTGATGGGTGTCATCAGCCACGGCTCAAGTGCATAACCTGCATCCCCACTAGGTGTCCGTGTGGGAAGTCCCCATTGGCAAATGATTGGTACAGCTGCGTCAGATGCCAGATGTGGGAATCGTGGTAGCTCCCAGGGCAGCCAGCACACACATTCATTATTATGCCATGGGCATCACACACGACCTGGCAGTTGATGGAGGGTATCCCTTGCGGTTAATGTAGGCTCTACCCCGCTCACCGGCTGGTGCTTTGATGCGTATGTGCGTGCAGTCTATTGCACCCAGCACCTCAGGGTATCCCGCTATTTGCTGGAAGAGACACATATTGCTGGCCACAACCTCACGGTCATTAGGGACATATATATGATCACTGACATGTGGTGACATGGCATCCAGGAACTGGTGCAGTACCCTGGAGGCTGATGCCTGTGATATCCCCATCATATCACCAGTTGGTCTCTGGAAGGTACCTGTTGCTAGTATTCTTAGGCCAACACATACCTTGGTTTCCACTGGGATGGGTTCCCTCTGTTGGTTCTGTGTGTGAGGCGTGGCCTGCACAGCTCAACAATCTGCTGCAGGAGCTCTCTGTCCACTCTATAGCTCTACTATCTCCAGCTCATGTAACCCATGGTAGGTGACCCTGGGCCTGTATACTCTTCTCCTTCTCCTCACTCTGGGTTGTCTGTCAGCATCTGCATTGTCACCACCCTCAGCAATTCGCCTATGCCTGACTATAATAGCTATGGCAGCCCCTAGCATTTCTGCTCTGAGTTCAGCTTTTTTCAGTTTTCAATTCTGATAGCTTAGTTTCTGGCAGTATCTGTTGTGAGAAACAGCCTGCACTGCTCCTTGCAGTGTTTTAAGTGATGGGTTGGGCTTCTAGTCTGCCTGTGTAATTGCCTGCTTCTAATTGTTTCCACCAATTAACTCCAGTAGTATCCTCTGGCAGTTTACCTGGATTTTAATTGTTTCCTGTTTCCTCTCTGTTTCCTGAGGGGGAGCAATGTGCACACCAGCTTAAACACGCTCACAGTCACTTAAACGCGCGCACACATCCTTACACGGTGTTACAGCGCCGACACATCCTTACACGGTGTTAGCTAGGCTGATTCATGCTAAAACGCGTGCACACTGCCTTACACACGCACGCCCAGAAACCGTTGTAAACAGTTTGCAACACGCCCCACATGTTGAACCTGCCTTACATCGCCGCACACGCCACAAGATGCACGTATATCAAGAAACTTTGAGTGTAGGGATAGCGTACACCCTCAATTTCTTGACTTTCCTAGTGTTCTGTTGGGACACACCTCCCTCCCTGATGTCTGTCTGTCATCTGTTACCTTACATTGCCCTCCAATCTGGTACATTTATTACTATCCTTCCCCCCCGTGATGTCACCTACCTCTTACTCTGTTCCTCCCCCTTCTCTAACTCTTACTCTACTCAGAAAGTGCTCATTACCTATGTGGCAGTGTGATTCAGTATTGTAGCCCTCATTTACATAGGATTGCCTAGTAATGCTTAGTTACATGTCTTACACGGAGCTTCCCCCCTTGACAACCACTGAACGGAGGCCATATTGTTTTTGGTCTGCAAGTCCCTCCATTGACATTCAATGTAATACATATATCCCACAATTGTGGGCTTATAAGCTTCGGTTTTCAGTTTTAGGTAACGCACCCCGTTTGCGCGGGTGTGCGCTGCAGTTAAACACAAAAATCCCGTGGAAAAAAAAAAGTTATATAACTTATTTTTGCAACACTTTTTCATGCCAATGGCCACATATTTGGCCATTGGCATGCTTAATGAAACATATGCACCCTTTATTTGGAGCTGACATAGCTCCGTTCTTAATTTTGCAGAAATGTACTCAGTTGACAGCTGAGTACATTTCTGCAGCTAACACGTCCGTTACACGGACTGGTTTTGGCTTCCTGGATCGCTCAAATACCTCATTTGCATATCTTGGATCTGCAAATGAGGTATTGAGCATTTCCACGCCCAGTCCGTGTAAGAGACGTGTTAGCTGTCTCTTACACGGAGATTTGGGCTGTTCCTGAATCAGGAGGCTTACACGGAGGCTTACACTACTCTTGAACTCCGTGTAAGCCTTCCTGAATCTGGCCCCAAGTCTTACTTTAGCATGCATTGGTTATGAAGTCTGAAACTCAGTGCATCATTTAGTGACTTAATTCCTAAACGATTTGCCACAAATTTTATGAGGAACAAACCAAAAACAAGAAGCAAAAATCTATTCATTCTTTGAAAATCTGGACATTTGGGAGGTATAGTTCAGCTGGGGCTGTCTAAGTTTGCTGCCCTTCCCCCTCACAAAATCATGGTCAAATGGAGCCTCCTCCTGCAGCCATTCCAATGATCCCATTACTTGGCTATTTCACTCCAATTACCATAAACACTAATGCGCATACTGATTTACTTCCATGATGATTTGGACTTCATTTGAAAGTTTTATTTTGCATTTTACAGCACAAACACCAAGCCATCTGCTAAACAAACTTAGCATCAAAACTTCTCTGCCCTTGAAACTCACATTCATTGAAACAGCACTGAAACCCACATTCAAAGAAAATACATTTTACCAGTGGCAGATAGATTAATTCTGGGCTGTTTTCAAATCATAGGCCCCTTGCATATGAAACATACATATGCTCTTTGATACATCTTCCTATTGTTTTGAATATTTTCCAGTAAACAATGAAACAAAATGCATGCACCAATAATGACAAAACTGCCCAATTCAGAACATTTCCTTCATCAAAGTCTACTCAAACTTCTGTAGTCCACCATTATCAGTAAATATGCACAATTCTACAGTCCACCATTATCAGTAAATATGCACAATCTCTGAAGTAAAAAAAGTCATCTAAATAATTCCACATTAAATAAATCTGTAACTAATGAAGAGGTTGCTGCTAGCAAAAACCTTTATATTTCATGGTTTCATCGAAAAATAAAGTGTCTGATGCCCCTGAGGAATAAATTGCCTATATTACATTAAAAATGATAAGCTAATAATATTGCGATAGGAAATGGATGGCAATCAGATAACAGGCTCATAGTTAGTATCAACTTTTTCAGTACAGCAGCATTCACCCCTTGTGGGAGTAGAACCAACAACCTTCTGCATCAAAAGCAAGTACACAACCTGTTGTGCTATTAACATTGCAAGCTGATTTTCTGTAAGCAGCACTAAACTTCTCTTCCCCTGCAGCTCTCAGCTCCTTGTAAAATCTATTCAATACTCAACTGCATCTCAACTTTGCAGCACAAGAAATCTGGAAACAGCCAAATTTATTGGGGGAGGGGCTCAAATGGCCAAAAACCAGGGACACATTAAACATTGCTTGTATAATCTTGGAAAGTTGTAGAAAATGCTGTACCACCATACATTTTACTGCCAAGGTCCCTGTGCAAAAGAGTCAGAGCAACATACCATTATGCCATATCAGCTGCTTTGTGAAAGAGAGGAAGACTGAAACTTAAATGGCTAATGAATTCAGTTCTCACCATAGCTGTCAACCTCTTAGCACAAAACACCTGGACAAACCCAGTAATGAGGGAATACAGCCCTCAGACATATTCAGTGAATTCAGTTCTTGCCATAGTTGTCAACCTTAGCACAAAAAAACCTGGACAAAGCCAATAAAGGGGCAATACAGTCCCTAAAATAAGCACACATTTCAAATATTCATCTTATAAACTTAGAAAATTGCTAGAATAAAAGGTCGTGTTACTATGTATTTTCTGAAGAATATGAAGTCTGAAATTCAAATGCCTGTCAATTTTATTTAACATTTGTTAATCAGGACAATCTGACTTGGAACAAAAAAAAACAATTTTCAGCAGAGGCCCAGGAAGAAATAATGCAGACATGTCTTTATAACATGGGAGGACACAAAAGCAAACCCACACAAACACAGTGAGAAGATGCAGACCCCACACAGAAGGCACCCCAGCCAAGAATCAAACCCAAGAACCTGCAGCCATAAAGCAACAATACTACCACTGCACCATCATGTATCAAGCATTGCAACATTTAGAAACCACAGATATTATGAGGAACAGATCAGATCAAATAGGAGGCAAAAATCTGCAATTTTTTTTACAAATGGTGGTGGGTAGGGAATTCAGGTCCTTAACACCTGCATACAAGGTACAGGGTTCAAGCCTGAGTATCTCTACCCAACACCATTTGTTCTCTAGCCACCAGTATATAATAACTGGGGCATTTTACACACACACACAGTCCCTACTTCTGTCTCTTTCTTTCTCTCTCGCTCACACACACACACACACACACACACACACACACACACACACACACAGTCCCTTCTTCTGTCTCTTTCTTTCTCTCACACACACACACACACACACACACACACACACACACACACACACACACACACACACACACACACACACAGTCCCTTCTTCTGTCTCTTTCTTTCTCTCTCTCTCTCTCACACACACACACACACACACACACACACACACACACACACACACACACACACAGTCCCTTCTTCTGTCTCTTTCTTTCTCTCACACACACACACACACACACACACACACACACACACACACACACACACACACACACACACACACACAGTCCCTTCTTCTGTCTCTTTCTTTCTCACACACACACACACACACACACACACACACACACACACACACACACACACACACACACACACAGTCCCTTCTTCTGTCTCTTTCTTTCTCTCTCTCAGAGACACACACACAGTCCCTTCTTCTGTCTCTTTCTTTCTCTCTCTCTCTCTCACACACACACACACACACACACACACACACACACACACACACACACACACACACACACACACACACACACACAGTCCCTTCTTCTGTCTCTTTCTTTCTCTCTCACACACACACACACACACACACACACACACACACACACACACACACACACACACACACACACACACACACACACACACACACACACACACACACACACACACACACACACAGTCCCTTCTTCTGTCTCTTTCTTTCTCTCTCTCTCACACACACACACACACACACACACACACACACACACACACACACACACACACACACACACACACACACACACACACACACAGTCCCTTTTGTATTCTTGCACACATTCACACACACACACACACACACACACACACACACACACACACACACACACACACACACACACATACACACACACACACACACACACACACACACACACACACACACAGTCCCTTCTTCTGTCTTTCTTTCTCTCTCTCTCACACACACACACACACACACACACACACACACACACGCACACAGTCCCTTCTTCTATCTCTTTCTTTCTCTCTCACACACACACACACACACACACACACACGCGCACACACACACACACACACACACACACACACACACACACACACACACACAGTCCCTTCTTCTGTCACTTTCTTTCTCTCTCACACACACACACACACACACACACACACACACAGTCCCTTCTTCTGTCTCTTTCTTACACACACACACACACACACACACACACACACACACACACACACACACACACACACACACACACACATCACACAGAGATACTGCACAATACTGTCTATGCTGGAAAAGGCATCTAGGTGCCTGATGAAAACTTAAGAATATCAGCTTTCATATCCTCCATGCATAAACCTAGTGAAAAATGTCACTCTGTACTATGTCACCATGTACAATAAAAATTATCCCTGGTTGAATAACTTGAATTAGAATTCAAAATGCTGCACAAACTAACATGTCAGCATCAGTCTATAAACCATCACTTCTTTGTGTTGTATTAATCCAATACATCAATAATAAGTAATGAAATAAATAGTAAATAACTCACCTGTTGATTCCAGAACAGCCTGATGAAAGAAGCAGGGAAGCAGCAATAATAAATCCACCACAGTTTGAGTGCCTCGCTCTCTACTTTAAAAATAATTTGTCTTGTACTCTTGTTGTGCCAAAAAATAAAAAAAAAAAATGTTTTATAATACAAATGTTTTCACAGCACTGGGAAAAAAAGGTCACAATACCAGGTCCAATGCCGAAAACCGACTGACTGATTCTCGCTCTTTTCCCAGGACATAAAGCCCGGGAAGAGAGCGACAACCAATCAGCAGCATTTGCCCAGCAAGCACGTCATGACGTGCCTGCGGACGTCGCAGTCCGAGCCCCTTCCATGTCTATGCGGTTTGTGTCTCAACCGCATAGACTTCTGGGGAGTTCTGGGCATCACAATGATGCCTTCTTTGCTCCTTTGGGCTGCAATGAAAACATTGCAGCAAGAATTAAAAAAAAAAAAAAAAAAACGCTGTTGCGATTGAAGCGCGCAATGCGCATGTGCGTAATTTCGAGTCGCGGACTCGAAATTTAAAGTAGAAAAACAGATTTTTTTTTTACATAAAAAAACAAAATAAACTACTCAGCTGTCTAGCTGAGGGGGCTGCAGTCCGGCAGCCCGATGCCACGAGCCGCCCCTGTCTCAGCCTTACCACAGGATACGTGTCCAAGGAGTGGCGTACAGCAACTGTGGTCCCACTCCACAAAGGCGGTGCCTCTACGGACCCTGGTAATTACTGCCCCATAAGCTTAACAAGTCTAGTCTGCAAAGCTATGGAGAGGATCATAATGGAGCTCATAAATAAAGATATAGGGGACTTGCAGACATTGGACCCAACCCAGTTTGGCTTCGTCAAGGGCAGATCATGCCTTTTGAACTTGGTTGACTTCTTCGAAACAGTCACCAAGGCCATTGATGAGGGAAAGGCAGTCCATACAGCCTACCTTGACCTTGCAAAGGCTTTCGACACAATACCCCACTCGGGTATTGTAGAAAAACTTACCAGCTTAAATGTGAACCCATATGTCAAAAGATGGGTTGCAAACTGGCTTAAGGACAGAACCCACAGGGTTAGAGTTGCTGGCGCTATGTCAGACTCCAAGCCGGTCACAAGTGGTGTCCCACAGGGCTCGGTCCTTGGCCCCCTATTGTTTGGCATCTACTTCTCAGAAGTACAGGCCAACATGGGAGGACTTTGGCTGACAAAGTTTGCAGATGACTGCAAACTGGGCGCCATAGTGGAAAGTGCATCGGACATGGATATCCTTCAGAAGGGACTCATGGAAACAGATAGCTGGTGCCAGAGCCATGGCCTGAAGTTAAACGCCAAAAATGTATAGTCATACCCTTCGCGAAAAACAAGGTAACCCCAAGCTACCATATAGGTGGCAATCCACTAAGCACAGAAGAGGTTATCAGGGACCTGGGAACTCAGGTTGACAGTGGCCTTTCTTTTGACACTCACGTTGCTAAAGTGGTTAGAAAGACCTTCTACATTGCCCACCTGATCATGAAGGGATTCACATCCAGATCTAGTGAGGTCATTGTTCCCCTGTACTCTTCACTTATCAGACCAATGATCGAGTACAGTGCCCCATTCGGGATGTATCTCACCCGACATCTGCAGCAATTGGAGAGACCCCAAAAGTTCCTCACCAAAAGGGTAAAGGGACTCCAAAATCTGTCATATGCTGCCAGATTGAAGAAACTCCAGCTCTATTCAGTCGCATACCGTCTGCTCAGATGTGACATGTGCCTGACATACAAGGCCATGTCCAACCCGGAATTAATGGACATGCTCCACCTCAAAAAATCCAAATCCACCAAAACCACTAGAGTAAGCAACTTAAACCTTAGCATGGATATAAATAGGACGTGCTGGAGGGATAGATTTATCACTCAGAGACTCCCTATGCTGTGGAATAAAATCCCGGTCCATGTGAGGCAGAGCTCCTCGCTGGCTCTGTTCAAGAGAAATCTTGACCTGTGGATGGGAGATCGTAGGTTTACCCCGGGAATCATCTCTGTGTCACTGCTGGACAGAGGCACAACAAACTAATGGGCACAGTATTTTTTCATATAAGGGGTGGCGTAAGCCACAAAACTTTGGGCTAGGCTTATAAATGCCTTAGGGCATATAGCCTAGTATAAACCTATGAACCTATGAACCTATAAATCAGAAAGGCACAACCCCCTCTGAAGTGTCTCTTTTATCCTTTTGCAGGAGATACATATATAGGAAACATGGATTTAAGGTCTGCACTTATTTTTATCGCATAAGACAGAGGTGCAATTAGGTTATAGAATAAACAGGCTTACTTGTTTAGTTTATTGACTGGGTAGATTCTATATGAAGAGAATACCCAGAGTAGTATTTTTATTCCGCTGTGGTGCAGCGGTAGTGTTGTTGCTTCACAGCAAGAGGTTCTCCCGTTCGATTCTCAGTTAGTGTGCAGGGAATGCCTTCTGTGTGGAGTCTGCATGTCCTCCCCGCGGGTTGAGTGGCGTTCTGAAAGACATGCGTGAATGGGCGTGCCTTCGTTGAAGGTTGGACATCGAGCTGGCAACACGGCACTGTGAAAATCTACTGCCAATCATTAGCGGACCGGAGTTCCGCTGTGGCGACCCCTAACCGGGAAAAGTCATAAGACAAAAATAACCCAGAGTAGTATTTTTACAGCCTAGAGGAATTGAAAAGTGCACATATTCTCTTTGTTGCTGATAACTTCTGGGCATGATAAACAATGGAGCAGTCAACTACACTGAGATCTGTTAACACGCTGATGTGAGGAAGAAAACAGAGGTTTGGGAAAGACAACGTGATGATGACTTTCATGTAGATTATGGTTGAGGGGGTTTCTGGACTGTAAGCAATAACAGAGCTTTGATGAAGTAGAGATTGTGAAAGAGGCATTGGTGTGCTTTTTGTTTGAGAAGATAAGGATGAAAAGATAAGAAAAGAAGAAAAACAGATGGAATAGGAAGAGATGAGAAGGTTAATTATGAGGATATGGTGAATAATTTTGCTGAAGTGGTTACAAACAAGATTTGTAATGGCCCAATTTCCACATATAAGAGAATGAAATTGAAAGAAATTATATATAACAGATATAGGAAAAGGAACTCTGAGTGATAGTTTTTAGGTCAAATATTGTGAAATGAGTCAGTTGATTAAATCCAACGGACATATACACCTTATTACACATTACTGTACAAATAACATTTGAAATCAGTGTCAACAAATTAAAAAGGTGAACAATTTCTGTGAGAAGTCTGAAGAAGTCAAGGACTTGGATGCTTCCCAACTTTGTCAATAAGTAATAAAGTGACAAATATTCTATGCACCAATGAATTTATCAATGTTACGGACATAAGTTACAGGCTCTGAAAGACTTGTCAGTTACAGGCAACTTTGAGCCTGTTAACTGATACTAAGGTTTATTGTTTAGGGCACTGGAGAAAAAAAAGTGATAGCGGACTGTTCAACTACATACAAATTAAATAATGACTTTTTACAACAGAAAGCCACAAAGTTGTTTTGTTGTTGGGCGAACATTCCTATATTAGACATGTATTACAGAAGAATATAACAATTATTGTAGAAATGAGGGAGTGTATGGAGGTATTTTGTGTATGTGAGGGAGAGAGGGATAGCTATCAAGTGTGATTGGAAGCAGAGTCAAACTGACAAAGTAAGGTGACTAAAAATGAACAAGATGTAAATCTTGAAAAATAGTTTATATATAGGACAAAGGACAAAAAGTGTGTGTGTGTGTGTGTGTGTGTGTGTGTGTGTGTGTGTGTGTGTGTGTGTGTGTGTGTGTGTGTAAAAATGGAGGTAACAGATGGGGAATCTTGTATTATTAAATAAAAATGTGAAGTTGAGTAGAAGAAGGACAGATTCCAAAAGAGGTGCTCTCAGTGTAAGTCTGCCTTAATTATAGAACACTTGTTTCTACTTGTAAGTGGCTTGCTTTGGGTTAAGGCCTATCTATAAACCGACTTACGCCAGGGGCCAGATTTCAAAAGGTCTGCTTTCATTGAGCAAGTCTTTTGGAAACTGGTCCAGAATATTTTATTATAGTAATAAAAATCTGGAACATTAAGGAGAAATATTTGGTGGGATAAACTTAACACAAATTTAAGGAATGGGAACACATGTGTGTTTTGGATATAAACAGAGGGCTGGTACTAAAGACAAAGTGACAGAAGATTAATGAATATTACAATGTGAATAAGACAAGCATGAAAAGAAAACAAGGGGGAACATTTTTTTATAAATATCGAAGTATTACACCAAAAAAAGAAGAAGAACATTTTTAGATTTAAAACAAGCAAATAAAGTTGTTATTATTGTCTTATAGAACATTAACATTTTAGGAATAAAGCTAAGCTTGTAGGAAACAGGATGAAAAAGAGGATTTTTTTTATAAGTTTGGCTGGAATATTTGTATAAGGTTGTAAATAAGTAAATAGAATGGAATATTTTTTAGAAGTACAAATATGAATGACTTTAGATACAGACACTGTTGAACTCTAAATAATGAGGCACATAGTTTTTAAAATAAGAAAAACAGAACAAGGTTACCTTAAGATTACACAATCATTCTTGTTCACTGGAATTTTAGCTGTAACTAGAGATAGATGCAGATTGTTTAAATGAATGCTGTATTTAGAAAGTGGGATTTTTTTAATGAAAAATGACTGATTTTGTAGTTGTAGTAAGGGAGCTAAACT
Organism: Protopterus annectens; assembly: GCF_019279795.1. Taxonomy (NCBI): domain Eukaryota; kingdom Metazoa; phylum Chordata; order Ceratodontiformes; family Protopteridae; genus Protopterus; species Protopterus annectens. The sequence goes on from NC_056750.1 coordinate 752,543,617, forward strand.
TCTAGTGTAGTTAATACTTTTCTATCATATATAACAAAGGTAATTGTATGTTAGGAATGGAGTTAACAAATATGTCAGATTGGATGGTGCAAGATGAAAAAAGAAGCTGCAGAATTAATAGAGGTTAATTAATTAGCAACTAGTAGTCAAGAAGGAGTTTCTGAGGATACTGAGCTATTTAAAATAGAATTAGCAAAGTAAGTATAATTTTCAAAAGTTTCTTTCTACCAAAAGACAACTTAGGTTACTGGAAATAATGAAGTATGGCACCATTCTGAATTATGTAAATAAGTGCACCAGTAAAAGGAAATAATACATATTAGAGATAAGAAAGGATATTTCTGAAAGGAAATACAAAAATTACTGACTCTGTGTAAAAGGCTGCTGAAAATGTACTTATAAGTACAGAGCAAAAAAATGGAGAAGTGCGGGAGATAGCAAAGAAGTGACAATTTGTAATGACAGTGAAGAGAAAATGGTTTATTGGTAAAGTGAAAAAGATTTAAGAAATCATCAACATTATCAAAAGATGAAACACATGGCTTATGAAATGTAGCAGGATTTCTTATAGACAGAGGAAAAAAGTTCTTGTATATAGTGAAATACACTGTAGGCTAAAAGTAAACAAATGAGAGAATTTATTTATTTTATTTATTTTATATTTGTTTACCGGGTAGTGTCTGACTGGGCTGGAAGCCCATTTTCAGTAGAGATCTGGGGAGAAGAGCTCCACATTTACAATACAAAATAGAGAATACACTTTAAAGAATATGGAAAACAATACACATTAATCAGTTTAAAGCAGTACAGTACAGCATTTACAATATTAGGATTTGAGTAGATATTTTATATAACATAAAAGCTAAAACTAGTTAATAAATTTTACACATGCAGAACTGTATGGAATTCAAAAACTACATATTGTTAATGAAGTGAAAACTGACAGCATGCAACTAGATAGAATTGTGGGACAATTTTAGTGAGTGAAAGATTGGTGAGACAGAAGTTGCACTTGAGGAAGAAAAGAAAAGAATTCCACATAGAGTAGACTGACATTAATGCAAGAAGAGAAATAGCTATGAACTGTATGCAGGAGAAGACCAGATGATGATGACTATTTGGAGAATAAGAAAATTATCCAGGAGAGCAACAGAGGCAAAGCCGATTGTTTATAAGGTTTTCTTTTAGTTTTAATTTAAAAGCAGGATAGGAGGGAGTGCTTTGTATGTTTAGTGGAAGAGAATTCCAGTACTTAGCAATTTTGTTTGAGTAGAGGGAGTCCCTGTGGGTGTTATAAGACTGTGTTATTTTGAGCAGTGGTCTGTCGGAAGACCTGAAGGACCTGCTGCTGACATGTAGTTGGACTAGGGTAGAAATTGCAGGGCAGTGATTTGGGTTGTGAATAATTTTGTGGGTGAGGGTAAGTTGGTTTAGTGTTAACAGGTTGAGCAGCTTGAGCCGGCTCAGTTGTTGAAGAGGAGTACAATGATGGGCTTTATGAGGGAGATTGGTGGCGAACCTAAGTATTTTGTTGTAGAAGGACTCAAGGGTATGAAGGTCAGTTTTGTGTAAGTTGGTGAAATTTTGTGAGCATTATAAAAGAGTAGATAGAAGCTGGGATCTAGCTGTGGCTAGGCTGGCTTGTGGTGTTAGAGAAGATTTAGCCCTACAGAGAGCACTGAGTTTAGCATAGACTTTTTTGATTGTTTGGGATATATGAATGTCAAATTTTAGCCGGTCTTCTATAGTAAACAGGAGTTTGGCCTGGTTAGTTGGCTCAACTTTGGTACCATTTGTGGATAGAATAGAGAGGGGAAGAGAGTTGTATTTGGTAGATTTGTTTGTGAATATAATTAACTTAGTCTTTTTAGGGTTAAAAATGAGTTGGTAGCATGAAAGGTAGAATTCAGTTTCCTGAAATGCTTTTTGCATCTTATCTTGGAGTTCTAGTGGGGAGGGGGACTGCTAAAATAAGAGATGTGTCACAGCAAACTGTATGACTGAGGCAAGTTGGGTAGGTGTTGATGTCTTTCTAGGAGGCAGGAGATAGAGTTAATGAAGTATGAATTGAACTGTGAGGCTAAGGATTCAGAGGTATTGGTTGTGGAAGGAGAGGGGGTGGTGGGTCTACCAGGGTTGAGAAGGTAGTTGATTGTTGCCAGAATTGTTGTGGGTTTTGAATGTACTTTTGTTGATTTTTTTTTCTTAGTTTTGTTTTTTAGTTGCTGGTACGTGGTGAGTATGGTTTTGTCTTTGGAGGATAGGTATAGGGTTCTGGCTTTGTCTCTTTGTTTAATTAGTAGTTTAGTATCAGGAGACAGCCAAGGTAGTTGTTTTGATTTGGTGCATATTTTTCTGATGGGGGCAAGTCGATTTAGGATGTCAAGGAATTTGTTTTTAAAGTATTCTGCTGCAAGGTCCAGTTGTAGATTTTGTAATGGTGACCAATAACAATTGTGAAGTAATTGATTAAATAGGTCAGGGGAGAAGTGTTTTTTTTTTTGCTGCAGATGTATTTAAATGGAGTGTGGGATTGAGTTGGAGTTGTCTTTCTTAGCAGAAATATAGGGGTATGGTCATTAAGGGTAATGAGTAGACAGCTAGATTGGTGACTCAGTTTTGGCTTTTTAAAGATCCAGTCCAGCAGTGATTGTTTTTTATTGTGTTTATCAGTGTGAGTGGGATAGTGGGACAATTTATAACTTGGGAGAAATTATAGAGGTTTATGGAATTTGTAGGACTGATAGAGGAACAGGAGAGCCAGTCAAGATTAAAGTCTCCTAATATGATAGTTTCTTGACTGAATAAGGAGGAAGACCAGGAGAGGAGACGTTCTATGCTGTGAAGATTGTTTCCAGGGGGCAGATAGGCAGCAATAATAATTATCAATTTGTGGGCATTTATTTGCAGGCTGGTGATGAGGATTTCTGCATTGGGGATGTCTGGTGATGTACAATCTAGTTTTTCTACATTTAAGGAGTCTTTAAACATAACTGCTACACCACCACCTTTTTTGTTTAGTCTATCTTGTCTAATTACATTATAACTGTTGTATGTAATTTCTGAGTCTTTGATGTGGGGTTTTAACTAGGTTTCTGTAATGACTACTATGTCCGGGGAGTAGGTGGCCAGGATAGCATGAAACTCAGCAATTTTGTTTACAATGCTCCTTTGATTGAAGTTAGTTATTAGTAGGTCAGAACTGGAAATTTTTGGAAAACAGATATAAACCTTGAAAGCAGAGAGATTTTAGTTAGGAGAGTTTGGGTGGTGTGGTTGAGTAGTGGGTAAAATGTATTTGGGGCCTGGGTTGGGATGGATGTCTGCCTGTAATTTTATAAGTGTAAAGGAGTGGAGTAGAAGTTTTTTTAGTTTGGTGATAGCCAGATGGAAACTGAGAGTGGGAGGTTGAGGGTGTGAGGATTGTGTGTGTTTGAGAGTGAACAGGAAAGAGTTGGGAGTGTAGAAAAGTTGTGGGCATATGTCGCTATAGTGTACAAGTGGTTGCTGGTGAGTAGTATGGGTTTGTGAGGGAAGTGTTGGTTATGTGTATCATATTTGTGGAGGTCAGAGGCAGTAAAGGTTATCTAGAGAAGGCATGGTAGGATAGAGAGGGAGTAAAGTGAGAAATGGAGTTGCATGTTTGGAGTATGATTAGTGAGAAAGATTAGGGAGTGGAGTTGTACAGAGATTGGGGGAGTGATGACAGCTAGATTCCTTAAAGTATGTAGCGGTAGGGGCATGGAGTCTGAAATGTAGGTTGAGGTAGGGAGGTGGGGAAATAAAGATGCAGGGACTATAGGGATGGGCAAATGGGTGGGGAGAGGGAAATGAAATTGAGTAAGCAGAAAAGGGTGTGGCTTATGTGATTATAACATAAGGAAATTGGGGTGGGTGAGAATGGGGGTAGGGTAGGGGAGTGGAGTGAACTTGCGTGTAGCAAGAGCAAACGGAGCGGGTTGGAACCTCACTGGCAGAAAAGACCTAAAGGAAGGAAAAACAATCAGCTACTCTATCTGAACATACAACCGCTGTTACAGAGCTGTGCAAGTAATTTTACTAGGTCTATTAGGCAATTAAAATGGAACTAAAACTCAACAGCAAAAATAGAGCGGATAGATTTAGAGGGTTTAGAGTAGTCCCTTCTGGGAGTCAGGATTTACTGAAGTCTACTGGCAAAAACAATTGGACTTAATGCAACAATAAAGAAATTTGGAAAAGATGTACAGGGAGTAGAGTAGTTATTATTGGGATGCAAAAAAAGTACTCTAGTTCAATTACAATGAAATTAGCTAAGGTCATCTAGCAAGTAGGGAAGAAAGATTTGCGGGTGCAGAGTAGTTGCGTTTTGGAGACTGGAAATTAATGCCAGCGTTCCTGTTGGTGTGCGAGCCATTGAGACAGTTTGAACTGGTGATACTGAGATTACAAATATGAGAGTTTGGCACTATAAATACAGAAATATAAAAACATTTATTTTGTTATAGAGTGAACAAATGTGAATCAGAACACATGGGGAGCTGCAGGCTGTTTTGTTAAATTGCTATTCATACAAGCATGTTAACAAGAGTTTTGATAAGAATGTTTAAAGAAGTTATCAGAAATGGCTGTTGAGGGTAAGGGAAGAAAAACAGTGTATATCCTGAAAGCTTTACGAATCAGGTTAGTGCAGCTTTTGGACTTGGCATTCATTTCTGACTTCTGGATACTCTCTGTGTGTAGTTTGTATTCCCTCCACATTTTTTAGGGTTTTCTCTGTGTACTTTGTGTTTTATCCACATCCCAAAAAATATGCTGGTTGACTAACTACCCAGCACTCTCCCTGTCTCTCTACATTAATATAGATATATAGATAGATATCCCTTTTTATCAAAATAAATTATTACCCATACTTAAAATAATTGGTCCCATTATATTGGACCTCACACCTATCGTGGTTTGGCACCTATGTCTGTAATGGACACAGGCAGCCTGTAAATGTTCATCTCCCAGGTCTTGGCTTGTAAATGTTTCATCTCCTAAGCCCCTGCTTGCACTTATCAAGGGTATCAGAACTTGTCAGAGATTTGGGATGCATGGCTAGGCTTAAAAAGGGCCATTATGGTCGTTAGCCTAGTAAACACCTATGAACCTATGAAGCACACATTTAATAGGAATGAGAATGATAGCGAAAATAAATGTGAAGATACTATGGGTGGTGTTCGCAGTGAATGGTCAATTAACACATCTCTCATTGCACCAATGTGTTGAGTTGTGCTCCTTTACCATTAAGGGATTCATAGCCATGCATATTTCCACAAGGCCAATATCTCATTACTTTGGAATTTGCATGCTTATAAATTGCTTCACTGAGGAGTTGGAACAACTGCACATTTGAATACCCTGCTTACTAAGAAGAATAGACACAATCAATGACACACCCTCGAGACACAAATAAGATCACTCATGTCAGTGACAGACATACACAGACAGACACACACACACACACACACAAACACATACACACACACACACACACACACACACACACACACACACACACACACACACACACACACACACACACACACACTTACTCCCAACTGTCATTCATGCCCTGGCACTTATGGACTCAGTCATATACTGTCCCAATATTTACACACACACACACACACACACACACACACACACACACACACACACACACACACACACACACACACACACACACACAAAATATGCACACATACGTATGTATACTCCAGTTCAAAAACACCACAAATTATCTGCATCTGTAATCTGAACAAGACTCTGCTTTATCTGCAGATTCCTATCACTGAAATGCATAGGTATAAATGGAAAAATTGCCACACACACTTACACATTTGGAGTGCTTCCCTGCACAGAATTTGTATAGCACAGATGTCTATGAATGGGAAGGATGTTTAGAAAGACCCTGCCAGCAAACTACCATGCTCATATACAATGCTATGAGCCCTGCTGCACAACCATGCAGAGTGGTGCTTATAGGCTGCAAGGAGGGTCTATGAATTCTGACAGACGTGAATACTTTGCAACCTGTCTATGAATATGGGTCTATATCTACACATTAGTGATTGTTCATTCCTAAAAACATTAAAAAACTGTCCAAAATGCAGATATTGAGTCTTTGCCCCCATACCCTCTTACTTATATATATTAACTTCATGGTCACACAACAGTGACCAAAGGAAATTCACAAAACTATGCTATAGTCCTCTAACAGAGTTGTATTTAATACTGATTTGCTTTTATCCATTTTGTCACAAAAAGAGATACTGCCAGCCCAGCTAGCTGGAATTTTGTAAATAAGTATATGCCATTTGTGAATATTAACATGATTCATATTCTTGTGTTACAAATGTATTAGAACTGTATGTTATGTGGATATCAAACTGCTGGTACAGAACTGTGTGTTGAAAAGAGTTTGTAAAGTACTGAGCTTAAAAATGTAACCAGAGGGTACCCTACTGGATTAGAACAGAAATGTACCTGCATTATTGTAACTGTTTAGATGTATATTTTTTAACAATGGAAACTGGAACACAAGAGGTTAATTTCAGAAAAAATAGCTGAAATTAAATTATGACAGCAAGAGACATGATGTCTATACTAGGGAGCTCTATGTATTGTCTTGAAAGAGAAATAATTACTAGGTTTGAGATATGAAAGTGTTTTATTGTTTTATGACTTCCAGGATCAGCCTTAGATCTAAGAAAAGCCTTGTCTATGTATTTTCACAGGTAGATGCTAAATGCTACCAGCTGCATCAATGGTTGTTTTTACCTGGGACAGAGTCAGATGACAAGAAATGATGTTATTCTGCAAAGCTATTCCAGCAGTAATATTTGAGATATTAATTAAGAACTCTCTGAGAGAGACTGAGTATTTTGTATTTTCTTTGACCTGACAACATCAGCTGGTAGACCTATTCACCACATCTGCCTTGCTTGCTCTGTAAGTAAGTTAACTAGGATATTAGTAATTCTCTAGATATAGTCAGGAATGTAGCAAAGCTTAATTTAGATAGTTTTTCTTTATTTATTTGAGACTGCCCTGCGATGTTGTTTTAAATATTTGCTGTGATTTTGAATTGATGTTACTGTGATTATATGCTGAGTATTTTCTTGTTGTTTTATTATTTATTATTAAATATATTTAAATCTTTCATTGTGGTTGATATTTGTAAGACATATTTAAGATCTGAGAGTACTTGCATATTTATTTGGTGACACTGTGTAGGCAACTCCTAATAGCCTTGCTCTTGGTCAAACTACCATTTGTATTAACAGTAACATTACACAGTAAAATTGGACACCCTTTGTTAAGGGCCTTCAAGTAGCTGATAAAGAGTTGGCTGGTGGCACTGGTAACTATCTTATAGTCTGGGCAGAAGGGGGCATAGCTAGTAAACCTGTGCCAACCTTAAACAGGTGTGTGTGTGTTTGTATATATCAAACCTCAAAGTATGTATGTGTGTCAGCTACTTGGGCAGGGCACAAAGCACTGGTTGTACAGAGAGGGTGCTTGAGGTCTTGGCTTGGCCACTGAGCTGAGATCTCAGCTGTATAGCTGTGCTAGTAGGAATCTTATTGTGGATCTGGAGAAAGAGGGAGAAACCAGCCCCACACTGACTGTGGTCTCTGTGTGCTCTTAAGGGAAGTTGCAGTTGATGTAGAGGGCTGCATCTGGACATACTGTGTGTGTGTACTTGTCATCCTCCCAATGTACGGCCCCACTGATGCTAGTGGTGAGGATTGAGGCTCCCTGATTACTGGGCAAGTGGTGGGACATCACACATTTTCTGATCAGTATCTGCTTGATGTAACCTTGTTTATGATGTTTATCTCTGTCATCACATACTTAAGTTGTAAATTACGCAAATAACAGTCTTTGTCTTGGGAGCTAATTAAGAACTTGATGGTACAAACTGGTTGGATGAAATGAACTTCAAGCCACATGTAGCTTGCATGAAGTTGTATATAGGCAAGATTATATACATAGCATTTGTGATGAACTGGGACAAAATGTTAAGCTTTATACAAAGATTGATAATTGTTGAGGAGATCCTCCGAGGCAGTACTTGGAGGCATGGCAATTACACCAGAATATGCTCACTTAAAGACCTTTTGTAATTGTGTCTGGAAGGATAAAATGAATAAGAGATACATTTATACCCAAGATGAGATTTCACAGTAGAGCTGTTCATATATGAATAAAAACAGAAGTAAGATATTCTGATATGTAAATAGCACATAGAGTAAAGGAGAAGATATTGCATCAAAAATGATTTTGTCCTTCCAGGAAAGAATATTTTGAAGATAGCTGGGTATAGCAGTTTGAAATCTCATGCCTGCTTCTTGACTAAAATAATAGAATAAATTTACCCCTCTTCTGCCTGGTGCACAGTGTGTAATCATTCTCCACAAACACTCTACTGTCTCCCACTTTTAGTACTTTGCTCTTCTGCCACGGTTTTGTCAGAATCAACTCCTTCTGTTGGTAGGATTGCATCTTTACTATTAAAGGTCAAGGTTGCTTTCTCATAGCCAGGTTTGGGGCATACACACAATGTGCCCTTTCAGTTAACAGCTCCTGCTGTGGAATACCAGTCCAGTTGCTTATTTGTGCTTTTGTAAAATTAATACAGTCTGTTCCTTCCAGCTTCTATGGTAGAGCAGAAAATCTTACGTTTTCCCTAAGTGCTCTGTCCTCTAATTCTATAATTTTTTAAAGCATCTCTTCTTGAACAATCTCATTTTCAGCCAGCCTTTTCTTCATTTCAGCTTCTGATTTTTTTCAGTTTTACCAAATCATCTGAATATCTGTTTAAGGCTTCTTACATTTTTTCCAGCCTTTTGTTATTTGAGTTGATATACTCCATCAGTATTTCATTTATTTTAGTCAGGTTTATGTGCAGTTGTCTTATATTTTCCTTTAGGTTACTAGGAGTCATGTCTGGAGCTTGCACTGCTTTTTTTGCTGAACAGCTTCAGTACTCTTATAGTCAATGTTTTTTTCCTCACCTTTTGTAGCTGATGTTCTTTCAGGTCCTCTGTATTTCTTTTTTCCTGGCATTCAGGCAATGCATTTACTAGCCAGTTACTGAAATGTAACCAGAAATATAAGTCCTCTGACTTTCTCTGGTGAATTTCTGTTTTCAAACTGGGAGCACTAGAATTAAACTCTTACTCCATGTGCAGCCATCTTTGAAGTCTTTATCCTGAACAGCATTTTAGATATAGTAGCATATCCAGTGTTTAACACTGAGGGGATACTGGAAAGACTGAAGAAAACAAAAAGTGGTTTGGATTGACTTGCAGCAATGTGGATGAACTAATAAAGACCTATACGTCATCCAATAATCATGTCACAGATGTTTTCAAGATGGTGGCGGGGGCTCAGTTGTAGGATAGCTTGGGAGATCTCCACAAATAAAATGTAAAAAAATGTTAATAGTATAACTAGTGTTATGTTTTTGTTTAAAGTGAGTGCATAGAACTGGTATTGTAAAATATGTTGTTTGCTTTAAGAATATAAGATAAACATGTTTTTTTTAAGAACAGAGAGGAACTTGTGTCATATTAACTGAAGACATGCCACTATCACTTTAAATAAGAATGTTCCTTTAATAATTAATGTTTTATAAAAGAAAGTCTGAGATAAGTCTATGGAGAGTGTTGCTTGCCCTTATCGAAGGGAGATTTGGTGTATGGGACACAGAGTGAATGAAGAAAGGAAGAAGATACCATGAGGAAACTGTAAATTGTTGTAAGTATAAGAGTCCATAAGAGAGAGAGAGAGAGAGCTACAGACAGCTTTGGGATGGGAGGCTGCTGAAAAACACTGTATCCCAGCTGTGTGGGACTACATTGAAGGTACTTTCTGGGGACATTTGCTAAGCCATAAGAATTTTTCTTTGGGAAGTCTGTATCTTTATGTGTTAGTACAATAAAATACATAGTAGCCTCTGCTGCCTTAAATGTTCCGTAATATCCACACCATATTTATATCATGCAAGTGTAGAGATAGCAGTAGAAGGTGGTTGACAATGCCAAGACAAGAGTAATTCAGAGGTAAAAATGAAGTGATATTTCTGGAATTCAGGGAATATGGTTTGGCTCCCAGGTGTTGGGGCCAAATCACAGTAAGACCATTTATGGGAGGCCAAAGACCCTCAGATTAATGGTGCAATTAGATGTGGCCAGACTATGTAGATCTTTTGGTAACAGGTGAAGGATATAAAAAAATCAAGCTCTCTAAATATAGGTTCATAGGTGTCTACTAGGCTAATGGCCCTGGGGCCTTTACAAGCCTAACCCATAGAATTACCCTGTCATCATGCCACCCGACCTTAGTTCCCAGTGCCTCTGTCGAGTAGAGCCACTGGAGTGATCCCCAGGGTGAATTTTCTATTTCCCATCCACTCATCAAGATTTTTCTTGAAGAGGGGCAGTGAGGTGCTCTGTTTGACATGTATAGGAAGTCTATTCCATAGCAAGGGCAGTCTCTGGGTTATGAACCTGTCCCTCCAGCATGTTCTGTTGATTGTGGTAATAAGGTTGAGTCTCTGAAGCACAGGGATTGGGATTTGTTTAGATGTAGCATTTCTAAGAGAGCTGGGTCAGACATGGCTTTGTAAGTCAAGCAGAGATCACCTCTAAGTAGGTGATATGAAACAGAGAATAGTTGGAAATTTTTGAGTCTGTCCATATAGGACACGTGTTTAAGGCCTAGTATCCTCTTTGTGAGGTACTTTTGTGGCCTCTCCAGTTGTTGCAGGTGTCTAGTGAGGTACATGCCAAATGAGGCATTGTACTCAATGACTGGTCTAATGAGGGAAGAGTAGAGGGAGACAATGACCTCTTTCTTCCTGGATGCAAAACCCTTAGTAATGAGATGTGCCACATAGAAGGACTCTCTGACCACAGCACTCTTCAAGAAAAATCTTGGTGATTGGATAGGAAATAGGAAATTCACCACGGGGATCATGTCTGTGACTCTGCTCGACAGGGGCACAGAAAAACAATTTTCTTGGGTCGCGAAAGCCAGGGTACATTTTTGGCTAGGCTTATATAGGTCCTAGGGCCAATAGCCTAGTACCTACCTATTAACCTATGAACAGTGGCAATGTGGTGGTCAAAAGAGAGGTTGCTGTCAACCTGTGTTCCCAGATATCTTATAATGCCTTCTGTGTTCAGTGGACTACCATTGATGTGGTAATTCATGGTAGCCGGGTTTTTCCCAAAGGGGATGACAACACATTTTTTTAGCATTGAGCTTAAGGCCATGGTTCTGACACCAGTCGTTGGTCTCAGTGAAGCCTTTCTGGAGGATGTCAACATCACTTGGGGAGTTAATAATAGCTCCCAATTGCAATCGTCTGCGAACTTTGTCAGCCAGAGTCCCTTCATGTTGGCCTGGACTTTAGAGAAGTAGATACCAAACAGGAGAGGACCTAGGACCGAACCCTGTGGGACTCCACTTGTGACTGGTCAGCAGTCTGACTTGGAGTCAGTTACTTTCATACTGCAGGTTCTATCTGTGAGCCAGTTTGCAACCAACTTAGTGATATAAGGATTGATGCCTAGCTTAATGAGTTTTTCTATGATTCCTGAGTGGGGAATGGTATCAAAGGCCATGGCCAGATCAAGGTAGGCTGCATGAACCACCTTCTCTTCATCCACAGCTCTGGTGACTGACTCAGAGAAGTCAACCAAGGTGAGCAGGCATGATCTACCCTTCACAAAATCAAACTGTGTGGAATCCAGAGTTTGGAGATTCCCTCTATCCTTGTTTATTAGGTCCATGATGATGCATTCCATAGCTTTGCATATCAGACTCATCAGGCTAATAGGTCAATAGTTCCTAGGGTCTGTAGTCACTCCTCCTTTGTGGAGAGGAATGACTGTAGCAGTGTGCCATTTGGTAGGGACAAAGCCTGAGGTGAGGCTGTGATTGGACAAGGCACATAGGTAAGGTGCCAGTTCACTCTGTAGTTCATGTAGAATACAACTAGGGATATTGTCACGTCCAATAGAAGCTGTATTCTTGGCCTTGGACAGTGCTGTTTTAACCTGTGCAGCAGTAATACTGGGTGCCTGGAAATCTACTGGTATTGTGATTGCTCCTTTGGTGGGAGTGAGAGGGGTAAAGTTGGCACTGAATCTGTCGGCCAGTATATTGGCAATACCTGTTGGCTCAGTATAGGAGTTACCATTTTGCAGTAGCTCAGAGCAAATCTGGGTATTGTCGTGGAGATTCTTTACATAACTATAGAAGGCCTTGTGGTTGTCTTTATTTTCTACTGCAATTTTGTTTTCATAGCTAGCTTTAGAGAATTTGATGAGGGATCTCAACTTTTTTTGAGGCTGATAAGGGAGTTTTTCCATTCTTGGGACTTCACCTTATTCTGCATCAGTTTCCTCCTCCTGTTGTAGAGTTTGTTTATGGCAGGGGACCACCAGATTGGCTTCTTTTTTTTGGAGGAGAGTGTCATGGTTCTATTGGGTATGGCGAGATCCATGCATCTGTGTACGTGTTTGTACAGTGCATTGGTGTATGATTCGGTGGTCATGCAACTATTCTCCATTTGCATGGGTGCCGTGAAGTTAGCCACCTCTGTTTTAAGGAGCCCAACATTAGCTTTGGAGAAGTTTTTCATGGTGGTTACCTTTGCAGGGGGATGGACGTTGGGAGGGGATGTGGATTTCCAATGTGATTAGTTTGTGGTTGGATCTAACCAGGGAGAAGTTGACTATTGGTGTAGAGCAATGGTTGCCCATATTAATAATGACCAGGTCAAGGATGTTGCTACCACTAGTGGGACTAAGAACAAGCTGGTCCAGGGCATCAGAATTAATGAATTCCAGGAAACGTTGGGCAAGTATATTGGTACGTGTGTAGTTTTCCCAGTTAATGGAGGGGTAGTTGAAGTCAACCAGTATGAGAGAATTAGGCTGGACCCTAATATTCTCCAGGGTGCTTAGGAATGTGGAGTGTGAGTCTCGGGACAATGCTGGCGACCTATAACAGGCTATGACCTGAATCACTGTCTTACCAAATGTTAGCTGCACCTGAAGTATCTCTGATACATTATGTTGGGCTACCAGTCTTAAGGTGTGCACATCCTTTATGAATATGGAAACACCATCCCCTTTGGAGCTTCAGTCCAAGTTTTAGGGCTGAAAGGTATGGAATGAGTTATAGCCTGGTAGTGCAGGGGTGCTTTCTGCTGCCTTGAACCAGGTCTCTGTTACAGCACAAATGTCAATGTTCTCCATTTTAAGGAGTGCTTCAAGTGAATGCATTTTGAGATTTAGACTTCTAGCGTTGAGCAGCATGACCCTCAGATTGCATTTGTTTGTAGCTGTTACAGTGGTAATTTGGTCTTTGGAACACCGCCATAAAAAAGCACTATAGGGGTGGCAAGAGCCTTGACCAGTATCCGGAAGCCCAGGGGTGACAGATGCAGGCCATCTCCGGAAAAGCATCGAGGTCTGTCACTCATGTCATCCCAGGCAGACAGATACTGGATCCCCTTGGAATGACACCAGAAAATTAGCCAGTTGTTGAAATCAATCATTTTCTGCTTGCACTGTGGCATCATTCTGGGTGATGGTAGGATGCTGCTGAGGGCTAGCGTCATACCCGCCTGGGCTATATAATCCGAGAGCTCCTCCATGTCTCTTTTCATATAGTTCAGAGAGGTACATCTGTTGTCATTCACACCCACATGTACAATGACAGAGTCATATTTGTACCTGTTCTTGAGGGACCTGAGTGTGTGCGTTATGTGGCAGAACCTAGCGGAAACAAACAGGAAAATTGTTACAGCCATGGATGTGGTGTATGCTCTAAAATGCCAAGGCAGGACATTTAAGACTTTTGGGCTTAATGTGTTTGTAGTTTTGTAACAGGCCTAATGACCCTTTTAAGGGTAGTTGCAGGCTAGTATATGATTGGAGGGTGGTATAATGGTTAAGGTATTTACTTCATAAATACAAGACACAGAGTTTGATTCTCACCAAAGGAAGGGAAATTGGCTAGGCTTAAAATGGCCCATACAGGCAGCTTGTCTAGTAATTGCCCTTGAACCTATGTGACACAGCCTATAAGCTGCCAGGGTGGCATGGCCTGCTTGTCAGTTAGTGATTGCTTGTGGAGTCCAACAAATGGCTGTGAAGAGAAATCATGTATTCCAAAATGTGTACCACTTGTGCCAAATATGAACTGCTGTGTATGGTGGGTGTCAGGAATGATGACAGGCAATGCCATCTCTAGAGAGTGACAGTGGCTTCTGTACATGTGCCATCTGCGGCATAAACTGAAGCCACATGTTGTGGCATGGTTGTAGCATTTGATGTGGTGATTAATGGGTTGCTGACACATAGTCAGTAGTCAGTGGTTGCTACAGGGAGGAATTCTATCACTGAGGGAGAAATCATACTGTCAGCCCAGTTACAGCATAATATAGACAGCCACCATCATGTTTATAATCCTCCTGTACAGCCATACAGATGTCTTGCAGGCCATCCTGCATGCCAAGTAGTTGCCCTTACCAAGAGGGCAGAGCCAAAGATCTTGGTATTTTAGATGATAGTGTAGTAGTATACCTGCCAAATAATGTATAAAGCCATCAAACTATGGAGGCATTCAAAACATCATTAGAAGAATACCTAATAAGGAAGCCAAGTACACTTGTTTTGAGATGCTAGCTAAACTAATTTGAACATCCCCATGCAGCACTTTACACATTTAAATTTACACCTGCCTTAATCATCTTCTTTTCAGTTACTTGTAAAATCTGTATATAAAAATCTGTGTTGCAAATATGATAACTGCTCTTCTTTATCTATCTTTCTATCTATCTATCTATCTATCTATCTATCTATCTATCTATCTATCTATCTATCTATCTATCTATCTATCTCTATCTATCTATCTATCTATCTATCTATCTATCTATCTATCTATCTATCTATCTATCTATCTGTCTATCTATCTCAATTTCACAATGTTTACTCGTTGCTGTTATTTATATGAAGGTATATTTTCTTTACTGTCAGTGTGTTCTATTTTCTGCTTTTAAGTATTATTAGCTGTCTTCCGTTGAGCCTTCAATGTTAAATTGTCATTACTAGTTGCTTGACTGAAAATGATCAGTACACCAGCTCACCCACCTTGTAAACAAGTTGCAAATAAATGAATAAATTAATTAATATTGGTTAGTCATTTCCTACTTCAATTCATGACAATACCTCTGTGTACTATCGGAGTTCCGCTGTGGCGACCCCTAACCGGGAAAAGCCGAAAGAAACAACAACAACCTCTGTGTACTACTGTAGGTGAGCTGAGCATTGTAGCTATCACTGAGAGATTCCTCAGCCTGCATGAGGCCATGATTGCATCCTGCCTCCTGTCTGCCTTACCACGTCTGCACATGAGATTGTTTATGCTTCTCATATTTTTATAATAGCATTTGTGTGGTGAAGTCTGCAGCAAACTATGCAAAGGCCGTGCACTGGCCAGAATTTGGGGCACAGCATGCTGACTTCCTTTACTTGTGCATTAGTTTTTGCTATATGCACTATGCTTATATCCTCTGGCACATTACATGACTGCATTGCAGATGCTGATGTATCACCTATGCCTGAGTATACTGTGCTCTGTTACTGCTGCTTTGTGCTCTTCCTTATGGTAGCCTTGCCCTTCCTCCTTTTGATCACAATTAAATTGCTTCTGTGGTTGTTCATTCTGTTATTGTCAGCTTACCTAGCATACCTCTCAAACTCTTATCATAAGAAATCTGGACAAAGCCTAACAAAATGGGGGGGGGGGCAGAGGTGCAGGAATAGGGACAGATATTAAATATTGCTTAGTAAGTTGTGAAAATAACAGGCTTTGTGTTAGCATGCATTTTTTGAAGGCTGTGAAGTCTAAGACTCAAATATATGTCCATTAATTAATGACTTCAATCCTTGGTAATTTATTAGAAAATCGCAACTTTTATGAAGAACAGCCCAAAAATATGAGGCAAAAATATGGACATTCTGCAAAAATCTGGACAGTTTGGAGGTATGCCACCTAGACTCAGAGTTCCAAATGAGCATACTGTAGATGATGCTGCACACAACACTCATTTTGAAGGCATTCTCTCGTACATACCATTCATTGAACTATTCATACTGAGATCACGGTACAGTGAAGATTGAAAAATTTGCCCTTTCCCCACTGTAGTGCAATCTCGGAGTTGGTATATATAATTAGCGGGGGGTGTGGGGGACGCACACAAGAGTGGAATTCAATGAATGGCATTTCTGAAAAATGCCGTTCACTGAACTGAGTTTTTGTTGATTTAAAATAGACCCCATCATTTGACATGTCTGGATAATGAAATTTGGTATTCAGAAGCCCAGACACATAGTCCACTACTTTCCTGGTTTACATATAAGCAGTGCTGAATTGCTACTCTTTTGTTGTAGTAGCTTGATGAGTTTGCATTATCAGCCAATTTTGTAGTAGTTACCAGAACCACCTGCAGGGGACATACAAAAGGGATATGCAATTATGGGCCATGTGTCATATGGTTTACCTTTGATTGAATGAAAATGAATAGTATGAACGGGCAGAAATGTGAACCGGAAGTTCGAAAAACCGCATGAATGCATTCGGAAATGTTGAAAATGACATAGCAGAATTTAGAATTTGCTGTTTTTCGAACCCGTGTAAATATTCACTCCCTATCGAGAAGTAAAGTGATATGATGAGTCTGTGTCACACCAACGTGCATTCCCATAGAGTAGGCCATGTATTTGTAGTCCCAAACAACACACTCCAGTATATTGACACCGTTGCAGTAACATAATCAAACATAAGGCATCCCATGTGCAAAATTACCATTCCTGTATCCAAGATCAGCGTAAGGAGATGGATTCTAGCCGTACATCCTTGCTATTTCCTGTGCGTTCAGAATGAGCAATGCTTGGCAACTAAGCGCACAAAGCCCCGTGAAGTGAACTGTGCCCTATTGCATAACAGCCGTTCGAAGGCTGCTTCCTTGTCCATTAGCCTCTTTCTCTGTGGTGATGCTGGAACACACAATTCATGCTGTACACGCTTGTCATCAACATGGTTTTGTTCAAGTTGAATGGCATGTAATACATCCAGCAAATACAACTGCTTTTTACCCATCAAACTTCTCAATCTCCTGTGCCCCCCCTTCACCGCGTTTTGGCTATGCAGATAGCCCATGGTGCATGTGTCGAATTGGTTCAAAAATGTGATGTCAATTGTGGGGGGCAATCTCTCTGTTGTTAAACCTCTCATCCCATACCGTCTCGGCATGCCAAGTATATAGTTTTCCCTAAAGAAGGTGCACAGAGCCTTACCACTTTCAGGCATGTTGGACTCAATTTCACTAAATGTGGAAGCTACATCCTCTGGTGCCATGAATGCCAGTGCTGGAATCTCCTTACAGATCATAGCAAAGCTTATATCACTTCCAAATGTTGCTGCCAAGTGCAGCTTCTGGATCTGGCGCCAGGCTATTTGGCAAAGGTTAAACCAGCAACCTTTAGCCAATGCAGTAGGGAGATGTTTCTTAATACAATTTAGTGGTGCCCTCTCAAAGTCAGTCAGCACCATGTTTGACATCAGGGTTAGATTGTGATCCACACACAATTGGAGCACTATGCTCCAGAACAGATCATAGCACTGTTCTGTCTTGCTGGGCAAAATGCCATACACAACTGGGCAGACCTTCCTGCTGTTTGCACTGTCGAGAGCACAATGGATACTGTATATTTGTCGACATTCAGATGTACTAATAGGGAATGTGCCATCAGCCACGATGTACTCTGAATTGCATAGCATTTTCAGGTTCTCAGGTGTGGTTATTACTACAACATGGACCTGATTTACCTCATCAACGGTACTGTGATGCACTATAAAGGACCCTGACTTTATGGAAATTATGTCAGGCCTAAGGTCCCTTAATGACTTCATGGCCTTAAAAGACTATGCCTTTCTGTTGAACCTATGCCTCGTTATGCTCTGCTTTAAAGCAGTTGTATTAGACAGTTCATGGACAACATCTGAGGAAGTGGTGGCCAGTACCTCTGAGATCACCTTACAGGGGTCCTCAATAGAGTGCTCTGCCCTCCTCTTCAGCTCGTCCCATACCCTAAACACCTCTGTCTTCACCACATCAGGGGCATGGTATTGTTCTGTGCTCGTTAGCAGTTTAAAGCCCTCAGGGTCACATTCGGTGACACAGCTGCCCTTACATTTGTCTCTATTTTTTTTTATGCAACACCAATACTGCTTGTCATGCACTGCTTTCTCTTTGTAATATTGGTAACCGTCAACAACTAACAGATGTCTCCCTTTTTGTGTGGTGCTCATACCGTAAACACCATTCAGCACACCAGGCTTGTACGGAACTGTACCTGCATCTTCCTAAATAAAACAAAATACATGTATTTACACACTGCTGGGGCGATTTACTTCGTAATTACAATGTTCTGTTTTTGATTCTCACCTGCATGACTACTTTGTACAATCCGGACCTGTTGGTGCAGCAGAACAGCAGTCGGGGAAGCAACATAGAGACAGAACAATGGCTCATTCCAGTTTTTATTATCGCGACTCCAACATACATTGCATTCAAATGTGCGAAACATAATTGCACGAATTCTGTATGTTATTCACCTATACTGTGGTTCGCCCAATCTCTGTCCGACATTATGGGATCTTGAAAACATACCTCCAACCAAGCAGCATTCACACTTTCATTCAATCAAAGGTAAACCGTGTCATATCTGTTAATATTATAGGATGTCTACTAGCCTAGCAAACGGCACATGTGATGTTGTCATATCAAAACTGTGCTGGAAATAGCACATATGCCAGATGTGGAAATCAAATATTCTGCTATGATATTACTCAGACACTGGCGAAGGCACTATGTACTACCCGGCAGTTGATCAGCATATGTTGGTAATTCAGTTGCTGCATGCTTGTGGTATGTTGCACTTAATACAATAAGGAACTGAGAAATTGTATAAAAGCTCTTTCATAGTATGGCATTCCATTGATTTCTGTAAAAAGTATTAATAGCTCTTTATTCTTTTGTACTGTCATGTCCCCAAACTTTCAGAAAATTCAGGTTGTGTTTGTCTGGGAAACTCCAGCTGTGTTTTTCACATGTTGCTAGAATGTTTCAGAGATTAGGATCCTGTGGAGTCTGCGCACACACGCACACACACACACACACACACACACACACACACACACACACACACACGCTTGCGGGCATGTAGCACACTACAGACTGTAATCACCTGTTCTGACAGCTGTTGTAGTGTCAAGTGTTTCCAAAACCTTGGTTATACTAGTAACACTTGTGGTTCTCTGACATCTATAGTCAGCCTCATGTTCTGCATTATGGTCACTGCTGCAAATTCAAAATTATGACTTTAGTATATTTTTGTTTTGTGGAATGCTCAAGCAGATTATACTTTTGTCTTTTTTGTGGTTAATATTTGGTATTCCCTGATGTTCTTGGCTTCACACAGCATATTTACCCACATCTCAAACTTTTGGATTATGGCTGTGCACCTAACATCATGTATTGCCATACCCCTCAACTTCTTAGTACAAGAAATCTGGACAAAGCCTGACATAATGGGGGAACAAATGCACCAAAATAGGGACAGAGTTTAAATGTTGCCCTTATAAACTTAACAAAAGTTGCTAGAATAACAGGATTTGTCACTTTGCATGCATTTTTCTGAAGGATATGAAGCCTGAAACTGAAATGCATGTCATTATTTAGTGACTTCAATCCACAGATCACCCTGAGGAGCAGACCAAACTATGAGGCAAAAGTCTGAACATTCTGTGAAAATCTGGACAATTTGTGAGGTATGTGTATTGCACATTGACTTGTTTCTGAATCCCACGTTAAGCGCACTGCTTTGGTAATGTATGTATTTATAATTTCAGCTACGAGATATTATGGGGGGTCTGCCATACCAAACTGAAATATTGTTCTTAATGTATGGAAATGTATATATTTCAGTCAGATTTCCAGGATTAAATAGGCAGTCATTAACAGACTAAGAAGCATTTCTGCAGGGTAATACAATTGTAATACAAGCTGCCTCACTGTGTTTGGCTCTTAGTTTATTTCCTAGCTTTCTGCATGAAATTTGCATGTTCTGATTATGTCTTTGTTTTTGTCAGATTGTCTAGTATTCTTCTACCTTCTGCGCACATCTGTCAGGTTGGATGGTGAGTTCCAAAATGCATCATGCATGTGTGTGTTTTTGTTGCTTTCTGTAGTAATTCAGAAATTCATAACTACAAGCCTCATAGCCCCCTAAATATGACAAGCAGCGTGAAAGTGGGTGAGTTTGGCATAATGGTTAAGATGTTTACCTCACAGATAAAAGGTACAGGGCTTGATTCGGATCTGGATTTATTGGCTAGGCTTAAAATGGCCCTTCAGGTCAGTTAGCCTGGTATTCTCCTATGTACCTATGAACCTATGAAAATAAAGGAAAATACTGAATGTCCTCTTGCATCCTTGATATGGGAAACAAGCCTCCTGCCCCAAACACACACACACACTCAGATATATATATATATATATATATATATATATATATATATATATATATATATATATATATACACAAACTCACAGATTGCTGTACCTTACAGAAAAGGGAATATTCTGAGAAGTTTCTAACTTAGTTTCTTGCTATTCTGGAACTCACACAAATGAGTCACAGATAATAAAACAGTTCCTATTTTTTGTGTTTGTGTGTGTGTGGTGCTGCAGCCAACTGGCACAGAGTGTCAGGGAAGTGCATGACAGAGGAATGCCTAAGAAGCTGCAAAGTTTGTTTGTGTCTTTCGGCTTTTCCCGGTTAGGGGTCTCCACAGCGGAACTCCGGTCCACTAATGATTGGTAGTTGATTTTTACGTGCCGAGTTACCAGCCCTGATGCACAACCTTCAACGAAGGTACGCTCATTCATGCATGTCTCCACGTAGAAGATACTCTAGCTGAGAATCGAACCGGACAGTAAGGTGTACAAATCAGTTATATGATCAGTACTACTATACGGTACAGAAACCTGCACAATGAAAGCAAAGCAACTGAAGAAGTTTGAGGTGATGGAGAGGAAGTGCATGAGATAGGTGGTATGATGCTCACTGTGCCACAGATGGAGAGATGAAAACATCTTTTCTCTCATTTATTCTCTGACTACCCAGTTTATTCTAGTTAGGGTGAAAAGAGAGCTGAAGTCTATTGCAGCACTAAGTGTATACCAGCTAAATCCCAGAAATAGGGGACTGAAGGACATGAATGCACACAGACAGACACACACACACACACACACACACACACACACACACACACACACACACACACACACACACACACGGACATACACAGACACATGTTGCGACACACTGATGAAAACTAGAGAACCATCACATCTGGGAAAATCCCACATGAACACAAAAAGGATATAAAGACTTCACAAAAAAGCACCCTAGTCAACAACCAAATTCAAGATGCAAATGGTGTGTGGGTACAATGTTGATTGCTGTTCCTATTTTGTTTGACTCAGTTGCAGTTTGACTTACATGAGCACATACTTGGTGTTTTCTGAACCACTGAGACGAGACACAAATGGCAGAGAACTATAAAATAAAACATATCAGAACAGGGAATGTATTTCATAAAATTAAGGACAACACATTACTGCAGACAGTTGATGCCAAAACCTCATTATTGTTGGTGGAATGAAAATTAGTCTAAACAAACATAGATTTCAAATATTTTAATATTGCTGGACTGCAGAGGACAATCTGTGGAAATGGTGCTAATAACTTTCATTTATTGCCACAAATTACCTATACAGTTATAAGAGAATTAATCATATTGTATTAACTCTGAATATCTGGGTAATGGCTCTGAAATCAGTTTTGAAAAGAAAATGCAGGTATGCACCAATAGAGTTAATAATACATATAAGTACCTACACTTTTTTTGATTGACATATTTACTCCATTTTGGATGAAGAAATAGAAGAGTAATGAATCATTTCTAGTAGTGTCCTATATCATGATACAAAACATTTTAAATTGTTGCAGTTTTGCTTACTTAAGCCTCGTGAAGTCCTACATAATCATATCAAAAATAAGATTTTCCAATAACGTCGTTATCATAAATGTTTAGTATTTCTTTTGTTTAAAGAGTATATTTTTACTAGGTTTGTTTTAAATATAGTCATGGCCTAAACAAAATATTGCTTCAGACTTTTCATTTTTAGTAACTATTAATTTTGCTGGTTGTTTTGAAATTCTTGGAATAATTACAATCCTATAATACATTATTTAGTTGCGATGGAAGAAAAAAAATAATCTTTCTATCTACACTGCCTTTTTGTGTAGTTATTGTCAATCAGTTGCCATTTGTATATACCTACAATTAGCCCATTACCCATCCCAGAACTTTTTGTTACTCTCTGTGGTCTATGACTCCATTAACTGTGAATATTACCTCTTCAATATATGCACTACATTTTCCATGAAAAAGGCCTTTCTGACATCAGAGATAAGCTTTGCATCCTGCACTCTCTCTACTCTTTCTTTCTAGCTGAGCTATATGCCATTACATTGTCCCTAAGTATTTTCTGTACACACATTATGGATCTTTTCCATTTGTCATCTATCTTCAATTGGGAATAGATTTAATACTCATAACCTCTCCATATCCTCATTCCTCTATTTACTTTCCCCAGTGACCATTGATTCCTCACCGTGCAGTGCTCTCCAGTTTAACTTCTGGCTAGGGTGCCTTAGTTTTCCTACCTACATCCACAAATGTTTTTACTGGGGATCTTAGGTATCCCAGAGAAAAGATGATAGGTGATTTAGCAGTCCTCTAAATTTCCAATAGGTGTGTGTGTGTGTGTGTGTGTGTGTGTGTGCGCGCTCGCGCGCATGTGTGGTGTACTTCTGGTGCAGTGGACTGCTGTCCAGACCAAGACTGCTTCTTTGTTTTGTATTCATTGTTTAAAAGAACAGACTGTGGATTTCATGGCACCCTGAATAGGACTGAATGGGTATCAGAAAATGAATAAAAGAATATTCCTGAAATCTCTTCATTCAAGAACAATGCACAGCATCTTAATTTTTTATTACAGCCTTCTCAGTTTGTTCTAGGTAGATGATTTCTGATGTTACTTCCACAGCAATCCCTTTGCCATGATCCATTCCATTTATGCCCACTACTCTGATTTAGTATTCTATATGGGGATTATTAGAGACTATATGAAGTATTTTACAATTCTTTACATTAAATTCCTCTTTTCACCTACAATGGCAGTCTTCTCTAGTCCCTCTGAAGGTTTACTACCCTTACTCCGCTATTCATTTTGTCTGAATCTCCTCCAGATACAGGTTCATTTTGTTCTCACTGTCTCTTGTGATGCCAAAAAGCATCGGTGCCAGTACCTACCATTGTAGAACCCAAATAACGTCTTTCTGTTGAAGAGTTATTCTGAAAGCTGTTTGCTTTCTGCCACTCAGCTACCCATCTCTCCAGTTTATTCATATGCTATCCAGCTCCAAGCCTCTTCAGTTTTCTATTGGTCTCCAGGGAGGCACTGAGTAAACGGCTTTACTAAAGACAAGATATACAACACTGGCCAGATTTCCCTTGTAATCCAATCACAAAGATGAATCATGTTGGACTGTTGTGCTTGAGTTCCATGAAATCCATATTGGTTCTCATCCTGCAGTCTGCTGTTCTCCCGGAAACCATCTAGCCTTTCACTCTGTATCTCCGCCATAATTTTCTGTGCTGCCAAAGTCAGTCTTTTGTATTTGCCATTGTCAGCTCTATGGAGAGCCAGCACCATGGCTTTCCTCAAGTAGTCTAGATTCTTGCCATTGCAGAGTATGCCCAGACTAGGAGTCCTATTAGGAACTCAGTATGTGCACCTCTCATATTTGTAGTAGCTCTAAATGTGAAATATCCATCTTTATCTGCAAGGCTGGTCAGATAATATGATAGGTGTGATACATCTAAATCATTCATATAGTAAGCTGTCTTTAAGGGCAGTTTAACTAAAATCTTACTAGGCATTTTTATGATGAAGAGGGAGTTACAAATTGCTGCATTTGTCAAATGACTAAAGCTTTCCCTCCTGCTTCACACATTTTAAAACAACAACTAGCCTTACACTCTAAACCTGTTTGACTTAAAATGTAACCATTCAATGAAAATAAATCTGACAGAGATACTCCAATCTGTGTAATAGCCATAATTATAACATCTATTCAGTAAATTTACAAGTCTACCCTTACTTGTACCTGTATTCTGATTAATAGATGGCATTTTGTACTTCTAGGTGGGAAGGTATATAACCTTTTCATCTCAGCTAACCTGCAAACCAGTTCAGCCAATACATGGGCAGGTGCTTAAAACTTTATATCCACATGAGTTTGAAGTCCAAAAATACAACTGTGAAAGATTCATTGACTTATCACTCACACTCCTAGTGCAATAGTTCTGGAGAAAGCCAAAAGTAATGGGTGTGATAAAGGCATAAAATTAGGGACAAATTTTAAATATTGCTCTTATAAACTTAGAAAGTTTCTAAAATAACAGGTTTTGCATCAACATGCATTTTCCAAAGGATCTGAAGTCAGAAACTCAAATGCCTGTCATTATTTAATTATTTGAATACTCAATGATTTGCCAGAAAACCAAAAGACCAAAATATCAATCGAAGATATGGACATTTTGCAAAATTCTGGACAGCTGAGAGGCATGCTCAATCACAGGCTGTTTGACGTATTGAAATCAGACTCCATCCAGAACTCCAAGTAGCATCACCAATGTCCACTTAAACAAGCCAGTCAAATTAAATGTCTCACTGCTTCAAAGGCATTCAATGACTATTGATAGCGTGTCATAAAAGTGAAGCTTCAGGACATTAAGTGTGTGTGTGTGTGTGTGTGTGTGTGTGTGTGTGTGTGTGTGTGTGTGTATGTATATATGTATGCTATTTACATAGAGACATAGGGGAACAACCCTGATGTATACAATGATATGCTTGGAGTGCTTTTCAATGTAATAGACTAAATACATTAAATGCTGACGTGCTCTTTTTATTGCATGCATGGTACTCCATCTTCTTAAGCCTTTCATGGCAGAGTAACAAACATTTGTTCATTTCAGTCATTTATAAAGTAGAAAAGTGATTGCTTTACCTAATTTTCAAAACTTGGATTACCTGCTTGAAAGACTAAATTGGAATCAATTCTGTTTTAGCATGAATGAAGTGGTGATCCTGGAGGCTCAAGTTCCATTTAAATATACCAGTGATACCTATATATGAAGAAGCCACAAGAGTGCATCAAATTACTAATGATACATATAGATAAAAATGGCTATTTGTAATTACAGCTTCAGTTTAAAATACCCTGCTCAATAAATGTCATTAGAAGTACAAATGCCATTAGAAATAAACTGGGAATTATTATTTAATATTGGATAAATATCAATAGCTTAGTGCAAAAAAGCTTATAATCATAGTCACAGAGTTATGATCGTACTAAATTCAATTAAACAGAAGGAAGATGGAAGAAGGCGTTGTTTCTAATAGTCTTGGAAATAGAATCAAGTTCACATAATAGGTTCATAGGTAGGTACTAGGCTATCTGCCCGAGGGCATTTATAAGCCTAGCCAGAATGTGTCGGCTTTCACCACCCCATTGATTAAGTAACTGATCCTCTGTCAAGCAGAGCCAGTGAAGTGATCCCAGGGGTGTATTTTCTGTTACCCATCCACTCGTCAAGGTTTCTTTTGAAGAGTGTTAGTGAGGGGCAATCAGGCAATCAATAAATTATTAAGGCATATAATATAATAGTAATTATATAATAATAATAATAATAATAATAATAATAATAAGGCAATACATTATAAAGGCAATCAATAAATTATTTGAATATTATTGTTTTCATCTTAAAAGAAAGAAGATCTAATTTGAAACATTGGTTTACTATATTTGTCACAAGCATGTTTCAAAATGCTGGAGTTAAGCTCTTTTCCATCTTTCTAAAAGTGTGCATTTCAGAAGTAGTTTAGATATTTCTTATAGTTTCACATTGATAGCTATTTATATTTAGAAATGTGAAGTTTTTCTGACTTTTCCATATGGGAAAGCAGCAGAAAGTTATATCCCAGGATGGGAAAGTATAATAATTTTGAATGTAAAATGCATGAAAACCTTATTAATTTTAGGATTATTTATTGAGTTATATGATGATTACACTGCATTTATGTATTTGTTTCTGAAGAAGTCTTATCCATCAATAAAAGATGAAAGCGCTAAAACACTAGTTCATCCTACATGTTTTATTTTTTTTTGTTTTATAGTTCGAGATTTGTTTCTCGTGGTCAGGGTGTTTTAAGTTATTTTATTATAGCTTATCTTCTTAGTCTCGCAAGTTGTCGGTTATTTAGTAAAAAAAAAAAAAATATATATATATATATATATATATATATATATATATATAAAGCTCTCAGTTGATAATAGCTGGGGGTTTGTAACTGGCCGATTTGAATATTCTGCTCAAATGTAAGATGTCACAAAAAAGAAAGTTTAAGCAGACTCTAAAGCCAAAAATAAATAAATAAATAAATAAATAACTTGGAAAAACTTTGAAAAAAAATCATCTGAAAATGCCATGAATAAAAACAGCTAAAATGCCATAAAGTAGAAGCAAAATGTTTTTGTCTTCCCAACTTACAGGACTTCATTAGTATGAAGCATTTTGATCTCACTAGATCATTAACGGATTTGTTTTACATTATGTACAATAAAACCATACAAACTGTTTAATGTTTTAATGACAGATTTGAAGTCACATTTAAAATTTAATGTATCATTTAAAACTGGAAAACAAGAAGCATTGAACAGTATCTGCCACTTGAATTCTTTTAATATTGTTGCGTTCTGCAAATCATCATATCCTACACCCAAATCAACCTTATCTTTTTTTTCAATAATAAATCTTTATTGTTTTATCATTTTCAATACAAATTTAAAACAAATACAAAATTAAAAATAAATGCCAGCTAATGTATCTAACAATAACACCATAACATATATACAATATTTACATGAATGCTTCCAACTATAACACAAGTTTATACAATAAAATATCAAAATAATTAAATTGGTTCAAGTAATAAAGAATTTGTTGTTACAAAGTTCTCTTACAGTGTATAAATAACTCATAATACATTTAGGTTAAAGATATTACGCTAATATAATATTAAACACTTGTTCCCATATTTTTGGATTATTGATATTTTTATTATGTTGATATAGAAGTAATTTGTGGGCTAATATATGTCTCATTGCTAGAATTCTAAAGTTATCCCATGAGGTTTGGGATGGGTTTAACCAATTAGTAGCTATATATAGTTTCATTAATAAAAATATATTAATAAATATGATATTTTGTGATCTAGAAAGTTCTTTTGGAGGGATATGCAAAATCATAAATTTCCATGAAAGTGTTGTACTTTGATAATCCATCTTTTGAAGTTGTATCTTTAACGAATTCCAAAGTTTATAAATGCATTTGCAGCTCCAGAACATATGGAGAAGATCAGCAGGTTGGTCTTTACAGTATGGACAATTTGGAGAGTTTTTTTTAATTAAATTTATGCAGGCTAAGGCGTGTATAATATGCATTGTTCCATATCATAAGCTGAGTATACATCAACTTTTGGAGAGAAATAGATTTTGATGTCAATTCGATTGCTTTTATTATTTGTCTTTCTTCTACCAATGGGATTTTCTCTTTCCAGTATTTTGATAAAAGAACTTTATCCTGAAATTTAAACTCCTTTATTAATTTACTTGTTGCGGTTATAAATTTAACATCTTGTTGAAGAGCTTGCCACAAATTTGAGCATTTGGTTAAATCTTCATCTCTGGGTTTAAAATTCTTAAAGTAACTTATAGGGAGTTCCCTAATTTGTCTCAAAATGACTAGATCATTTTTAGGTAAGTTTAATTCTTGTCTTATTTGATTAGCTGAAAATTTGAGATATGTGTAAATGTCAATTAAAGTTAGATTAACTATTAATGGGAAATTTTTCAGATCTATTAATTGATTATTTAATCTCAAGTTAGGATTCCTATGAAAGGGTTGAAAGACCATCATATACTGAGCAAGATCTAATAATTGAAATAAATTTTGTATAGATGTTATATATATTTTAATGTGGTTTATTATCCCATATAATTTCAACTTGTCTTTTCCTAGAAAGGGTAGTGCTCTAGGATTAATATTCAAATTTAGGATATGTTTATAGTTCAAGATTACCCATGTTGGTGCCCACTTAATGCTACAAACATCATAATTAGCAATTCTTAGGATTCTATTAGAGTTTATTATTAAATAGTAAATTTCAAAATTTGGTAAATCCAAACCCCCTCTATTTTTTGGGGTCATTAATTTATCATATGATATCCTGGTTTTTCTTGGCTCCCAAATGAATTTAGCCGCTTCTTTATGAATTTGCTTAAAAAATTTCTTCGAGATTATCACATGAGCAGATCTAAAAATATATAATAATCTTGGTAATATATTCATTTTGAACTTTCGCTAATACAGGTAATTTTAAATTCCTCCATCTCCCAAAATCAGATATTATTTGCTCCCAAATTGTTTTAATATTAATAGTATAAAAATCTGTATCATCTGTAGAGAAAACAATAACCAAGTATCTAATGTTATCTTTGAACATTACCTGTCCCACCAGTGGCAAAAGTGAAAAAGGTTTGGGAGTTTTTAAGGGGAAAATATTCATTTTTTTAAGATTAATTTTATAGCTAGATACTTCTGCAAAGTCATTTACTGCTTTTAATAGTTTTTTAGTGTCTGAGATTGGAGTTGTACAGTATATATTGAGATCATCCGCAAACGCCGCCATTGATATTTTTGTTCCATAAATTGTTGGGGCATTATGGTATACATTCTGTTTAATATATAAGAATAAGGGTTCAAGATATATATTAAATAGTAAAGGGGACAAAGTACAGCCCTGACGTGTTCCATTTTTAATCTGTATTCTTTTAGAAAAAATTTTATTAATGTATAACGTTGTATAAGGATTGCTATATAAAATTTTTAACATTCGAACAAATTCTTGGGATATATTAAAGTATGGTAAAGTATCAAACAAAAAATTTACATCAACCCTATCAAAAGCCTTCTGTGCATCAATTATAAGTGCATAAATGTTAAGATTCTTCTGTTTAGCATAAGCTATCAATGTATGAAGTGTAAGTGTATTGTCACTAGTTTGCCTAGTAGCAATAAAGCCAGTTTGTTCCTTAGATATTTTTTGATTCATTATTTTTTTTAATCTACTGGCTAGAATAGAGATCAAAAATTTCATATCTACATTTATTAATGATATTGGTCTATAATTGTCAGGGTTTTGGGGGTCAGAGTTAACTTTAGGTATGAGAATAGTTTTTGAGGCATTAAAATGAGGATCATTAATTTTATTCTTAATTATGTAGTTAAATACACGTGAAAGTATTTTACCAAAAACATCATCAAAAACTTTATAAAATTCCACCGTCAAACCATCAGGACCCGGTGATTTATGCGATTTCATATGTTTAATTATATATATTACTTCTTCATTAGATATCGGTTTAATTAGATCCTTTTGAATATTATCATCTATTTTCGGAAAGTTAATTGTTTGTAAAAATTCTTTATTGGTCCTATGTGAGAATAGATCTTTTTTCTCACCATATATACTAGTATATATCTGTTCAAAAATATTAATAATATCTTCAGTTTTAGAATAAGTTGTATTCTTAAACTGTATTTCCGAAATTTGTACAGCTGTTCTCGATTGATTAATGATTCTAGCCAATGCCCTTGATGGTGTTTGGACATGGTTGGCATATATCCTGAAATGTCAATCTATTATTTTGAATTAAGAAGAGATTTTTTGACATTTAAGTATTTCCATCTCTGTTTGAGTATTACAATTCTGGATCAATTCTTGATCAAGTGTCTTAATTTTAGCTTCCAATTTCTGAATATCTCTATTTTGTAATTTTTTATAATATGTAGCTTTTTGCAAAAAGATCCCTCTTACTTGTGCTTTAACTGTCGCCTATTCAATATCAGGTGTATGTTGTTGTTTCTCTAATCTAGCCAATAGGTCCTCAAGGTAAACTGTAATTTCCTGTATTATTTCCTCCTTATTTAACAGATTTGGGTTAAGAGACCAATTATAACCTCTTTGCCGCAGGGTATCTCTGGGTTCTTTAGTGAAACTTAATGAGATTTTTGAGTGATCTGATAAATAGCGTGCATGTATAGAAACTAAAGGTTCAAATTTAATCATTGTTCCTGAAGTCAAAAAGAAATCTATTCTGGACCACATTTTATGACATGTTGAATAAAAAGTATAATTATTTATACTACCAGGGTTATTTAAATATTTAAAGGGGTCATATAGTTGGAAATCTTCCTTTATATCACTTATTGCTATTACTGCTTGTTTATTAAATGCTCTTTGTGGACAAGATCTATCCAACTTCGGATTTTGATAAGAGTTCCAGTCTCCTCCAATAATTATATAATATTTATCATATTGTGTCAAAATCAGATAAAGTGCTGATATGAAAAGTTGTTGATTATTACAAGGAGCATAAAGGTTTAAAAGTAAAACAGGTTTGTCAAACCGAGTGGAAGAGAGAATAAGATAACATCATCTTCCTTCTTTATCTGTTTTCGAGTCTAAAATCTTCTCTTGATATTGATTTTTAATAAGTATAGCTACCCCAGCACTGTTAGTTTTACCTTCTGAGGCTACAATTTCTCTGATGCATTTCCTTTTCTTAATATCAACCCATTGATCATTAGTTAAATGCGTTTCTTGAAGTAGTATAAACGACGCCCTAGCCTGCAATAATAAATGCAAAAATAACTTCCTCTTCTTTAAGTTCTGGAGCCCTTTTATGTTCCATGAGTCTATTTCCCACATTTACTAAGTTATTTTGTATAATAGAGATTTAAAAGGCAAAACATAAAATAAAGTCAAAGTGATTTTAAAGACATATGTAATTTGGAAGCATTCTTGATATCCCGTCCTATATCAGTGCCTACCCACTCTATCCCCGGACCAGGACATATATAGGTCTTGTATAATGTAAAAAACTAAAAGGGTCAAAGAAGTAAACATGTGTAAAGTCTTCAGGTTATAACTACTTAAAAACATCCCATAAATAGAACCTATATAAACTAAATTTACTTCTACAAAGCCTAATCTAAACATTCCCTGCCAAACACTACTGTTCATGTACATCTCTTGTGTTAACTGTTGTTTAAGTAAATCCTGCTGAAGTTATAACATCAATGTGAAAAAAGCTTGCAGTCGTTTTGATTAGTTAGCTATACACAAACAACATGAATCAAATATGTTAAACAACCAATGTCATTCTGGAAAATGAAAATCCAACATATGGACAACATTGTCCTCCATTATGTATGCATCAAAAAAGAGAAAGAAAAAAAAAAACCCTATTTATGCTGTATTGTAACTTTATATAAAGACAGGTACAAACATAAAAACAAAAAAATAATCAACTTTCCTAGTAGATGTATTAAGTCCTTCATTATTTATAAACTTCAGGTCAGCACTATCTCCTAATATTATAAAATGATGTCTAATTAGTGTAGAATATAACTATGTCCCATCTAATTTTAGAATAATTCTGAAATAGTAAAACAGCACTTTTGTTGTTATATGAAAAGCAAGTCTAATAAAATGTACCTATGTACTTAAATTACTATGAAACATCATCTTTAAATGTTAATCATACTTTACAAAACTTAAAAAAATGTTCACTTCGGATTTCCAAGCCAGGAAACCACACAGAGCGCTCGCAATGGGGGCCAGTTAATGCAGCCGGACTTCCGGAAGCGCCACAGTAAAATCCACCCCCTCAGCAGCATCCAAGGCATTTCCTATCTCCTCGTCGGCGTAAACACTTCGTGAAAGTCATGAAACTTCAGAAAACAGACGCAGATATCCAGGATCAACAAAACAAAGTTCTTATCTATTCGAAAAGAGGCCTAAAGCACTAAAAATGAAAATAAAGGATTACCAAGACCTCAAACCACAGCAACAGATGAATCCGACCTCAGACAGCATGTTAATCTCAACGGAAAGCCAGTTCAAGTCTCAGAAGTAGGTAGACACTTAAAAACTTTCAAAAAGATGATTTTTGCCTCATTTTTCGTTGAAACAGAATATTTAGACCCATCCATAGTAAATATTAACATATTAGGATATTTAATTTGAAATTTAATATGTTTATCAATAAGAAACTTACAGTAAGGAGATAAAAACTCTAGCTTGCCTGACTTGTAAAGGTAAATTCTGCGCCAGCGAAATTCTATTATTATTCCACATAATATGTCCTCCACTTTTTTTGACTGTTATAAGAATTTTGCTGACATCTTGGTAATTAAGTATTTTGACATGCACAGGTCTTGGACTGTTCGAAGCTTGTGATTCTCTCAGTGCTCTATGTGCCCTTTCTATGATTATTACCATGTCAGAGTCATTAAGAAGCACTGTAAATATTTGCATTATAGATGGGAATAACTCATTATACTGTATGGATTCTGGAATTCCTCTAATAATTATATTGTTTCTCCTGGATCTTGCTTCTAAATCAGTAATTTTACTTTGAATAGCCCGAATGTCCAGATCATGAGTATCTGATTTTTTTGCAAGTAAAGTTAGTTTATCTTCGTTTTCTGATATCCGAGCTTCAGTCTTGTCCATTCTTTCAAGAATTTGGGTACATGAAATTCCAAACATTTGTATTTGAGTAGTTAGTTCTTTCAGAGCTTCTTGAATGGGTAACAAAGCAGTTTTGATGTCTTCCATGTTTAGCACTGGATCAGGCTTAGTTTTAGTCCCTGGCCTTTGTTGTTCCTGTTGTTTTACAATTTTTTGCCTTTTGGAACTACATCTTTCTCCAGTGACTGTAATTCTGAGAGTTTTGTTTTAGTAGTAGTTGTGTCCATATTTTTTTCCACTTTTGACATTTTATCTCGGTACAAAAACTTAAATTGTATAGAGCACATGGATTCTTTGTTTGATTCTCTCTTCAGAGCCAGCTAATCTACTATAATCCTGTTAAATATCGTCTTATTCTTCGGTTTTTACTCTTCCTACAGGATAGTTAAGTGAAGTTGTACTTATTCTTTTGAAGATTTGTTGTTATAAAAGTCTTGGTATCACTTCAGGGTTTAGATTTCTTCAGGTTATATGAAGAGATGCAGGACAGCAGTGTTCACAGAATGGCAGCCATCTTTGAATATTACTCAAATCAACCTTATCTAATACAAAAAATAAATACTTGTTATATTTATTCCATACTGTAACATGCGTAAATACTATATTATCTTCATTTGATTTTAATTGCATAACAATACTTAGAGATTCTGTCTTTTAATGATCTTATCATCTTACCTGTATAAAATGCACTGTAGCCTGAGCACTGAGATGTATAAATATTTTGTAAATAACCAGGAAGGTTATGACTTTTCTCATTTACACTTCATCTGAGTTAATTAATTCATCATGTCCTTCCATAACTGCTAAGGTGTAAGAGCTGGAGAATGATTTGTTTGCATAAATATTTTGTAAATAACCAGGAAGGTTATGACTTTTCTCATTTACACTTCATCTGAGTTAATTAATTCATCATGTCCTTCCATAACTGCTAAGGTGTAAGAGCTGGAGAATGATTTGTTTGTTAATAACTATATGAACATCTACAGCATAACTTTGTTGAAGTCTGATATATGTTAGATCAGTCCAAAGACAAAGCAGTACTTGTAACATTCTGTTCAAGAGCAGTTTATCCATCAAGGTTTATGTATTTGTAAGTAATAAACACACATCCTTAAGGTAACATCCATATTTTACATGTACTTCCCAAACTATCCACACAACTGAGACACCTCAGTGTCATGTTTTATCACCCACTGAACTGTCTGAGCCAAGTAGTATTCCAGTATCAGCTGCTTACAATCAGCAACTGATGATAGGTCCAAGTCCAAATTATATATTTTTGGGGGCTCTTCCCAAAACACTTCAAAACAGTGTAGCATGGTGGCAGAGTTCCAGTATTGTAATAAAACACCCAAGAGCTTAACACTGTTTGGAAGATCTAATTAATTTCCAAGAGAAAAGTTCATAATTTGTACTTTGCCTCAATAAAGAATCCTTCTAGGGCAAGTTTAAAACATGTCTATAATCCCCCTTTTCACCAACAAGCTATATCAAGCATCAGTTTATGTTTGTAGGTGACTATATTACAAAACCTTTGCAAGGTATATATTTATGGGGGTGACAGGTGAATGGCATCTGATCTGAATATGTCACTGGAGTAGGTCCATATCTTTTCCGCTCCTCCAACCAGTCTTATTCCTCCGCAGCTTTAATTATATCTGAAAAGAAGGTGGTGGCAAATGCCAGATATCTCTCAAGCCTCTATATATGTCTCAACAGGCTATTAGACCAAATATCTATCACTGGCATTCCAAAATACCTTTGCTTTTCCACCAGGCTGTATGTGCATGCAGGTAGCACTTAATTTTTACACTTCATAGTGTTATATGAAAACCACTGAGGAAGACCTAACCCAGGCTTTCACATCACAGATTCAAAATCTAATATCTTGCCTTCATTTGCTAAACAGAATCTTCTGACAATGTCCCTAATTATCCATCATTCAAGCCATCCTTTTTTCACCGCAGCCTGAACTCCATCTAAACTAGCCAATGGTCTAATCTTATCAAATTTACTTCACAGTTAAGGGACATGCTCAAACTTGTAGCTCTATATTAACTGTGAACCCTACAAAGGACCATTCTTTTAACTTTAATTGTACCCCTTGTGCAGGTCCTACTATCCAGTCCAATATTTTATACAATATTCTGTATATGTCATCTGAGGACTTCTAGTTGACAGTATCTATTTGTTTTGTAAGTATTACACAGTGAAGACTCTAGCTTTATTAGATCTTTCTTTCTTGTAGTTTTTGCTATTTTGTTTTCTGTGTGACCTTTTTATACTTAAATTTATATATGCTTGCTAACTCTAACCGTAACCCTATCCCTGACTATAACCCTAATGTGCAGGTTACATTTAAAAAGCCCTTTCCATAACATTACCATTAAACAAGACAGCTTGGGCAGTCACCAAGTACATACACACAAATACAAAAAAAAACACTGCACCTATCCCCTAACAATCACACTTGCACAGACACTAAATCTATATTCTTTCCTAACCCTAACCATAAAGCATATAAATGCACAAACAAATTAAATCTATCTCCTTACCTAATCCTTACCCTATCCCAAAAACACAGGCACTCGCTCACAAACTCTCAGAACCTCCACTTAACTTTGCTGCTCTTTTGGAAGTCACCCAAGAAAGAACTCACCCAAACTGCCTTTCGATCAAAACTGAAAGCATTTAATTTGAGTCACAGAAATGTGATTCAAGCAAGTTAATTGTCGAGGGATGTAGAGTGGAACACTTTAGCCAGATTGAAACAAGTTGCATGGGCAGATGAACCTTAATCAAATTATGAAATTGTTAGAAAACTTTATGAGGTCAGGCAAAATCTTCTAGGTTGGGTCCTGGAGAAACTTCTTGGGTCCACCTTAATGATTGTATCACCTTGCACGATATGCTTGTAAGGCTGATTAGTC
Organism: Protopterus annectens; assembly: GCF_019279795.1. Lineage (NCBI taxonomy): Eukaryota > Metazoa > Chordata > Ceratodontiformes > Protopteridae > Protopterus > Protopterus annectens. The sequence goes on from NC_056750.1 coordinate 752,579,518, forward strand.
TGCAGCTATTGGATACTGTGAAATAGCCTTTACTTTGGACTAGGACTGCAGCAGTCTTTTACCCTATATCTGAAGTACATCCATGTTTTTGATGCCCTATTAAGAAAATGAATACAGGGGTACACTAAAGTATTTCTGTTCGCACCAATGATGCATCCTGATATCTTAACTTATTCAGTGGAGCCAGACTATCTAATTTTACCAATGACAGGGTAAGCATTTGTATCATAATTGGTGTAATTTTTGGGAGGGGTAATGTTGCAGGGGGAGAAGAGTAAATGGGGTGTCCCCTTTGTGGCCTACAATTTGCTAGTATGGTGGCTATAACTGCTGGTACGATTAATGTGGCACTATTTTTTTTTTTTTTTTGCTAGCACACTACATTCTTGTTTCTTCCTTTTCATTTTTTGGATGAGATTTTAAAAGTTCTTATTAGAGGCAACCATCCTGATGGCAAGTGTGATCTCAGATGAATCTTTGCTGCTTTTGGTTGTTTTAGCGAGGCTGACCTTAGCTTTGTGGCTTTGGATTAGACAAGGTTGGAAAGCTTTATGTACTATTTTTTTGATTTAATACTTTGATGGGCATTCAAAAAGGGGAGTGTTAATAAATTGTGAAGGGTTCTGTATTAATATCTAGCTGAAAGGAATGAATCACTGCAGCTTTATCCTCCCATAACTTTCCTATTACACACTAATTACTACCTTCAACCAGTTTAATGATGTATGGGGTTTCAGAAGTTGTTTTGGTAGAAGTACAAAAAGTAAGTTTGTTGTATTACATGAAAACCATGATAGAACAGAGGACTGGTAATGGTGGACATGATGGAGATTCCTTAGGTTTTGCAAAGGTCAGGCATTTTCTGCTGCATGATGCCGAGTTTTAGACTGTAAAGCCAAGAAAAACTTTAAAATTTTATGGAATTTTTGATTTCCTTTGAAAACGGCAGGTACTGCAGATGCTTTTTTAACTGAAGAGAAAGCTATACGTAGATTGTAGCCACTGGTAAAGAAATGGAGAAAGTATGAGAAATGTTAGAAATGGCAAACAAGTGCAAGCAAAGCGACTGTTGGGTTAGATGAAGCAAATTATTCAGGAGAATGGGAGGCTGACTGGAAGGAAACATAGCATCAAAGGAAAAGACCTTAGGGTATGTGTACTATCCCAAGGACAACCTGGATATATTGTGAAATCCCACTTGGAAGTATGGAGAAGAGTAACTTAAATGCAGCAATGGACACTAATCAGTGAGTATAAATAAAGGCTGTGGTCTTTATGTAGAAAAGGTTTGTTTACTTATTCTAGGTTCAACTTAATGTTTAAATACAAAGATAAGTGTATACTGCACTGTATGCTAAATCTTTTGCAATACTAGTAAATACTGAGTTTGCTAAATATAAACAAGTGTGAGGGAAAAGATTATTACACTCACTTTTTGCATTTTCATTTAAGAAGTATATATATTATTAAATAAGTGACTGAAAGGGACACACAGGTTGCATTCATATTTTAATTGCTATGCTCACGATTAAAGTGAGGTACACACAATACTGCAGGTACATATATAATATGTTAAGCAGTACTTTTGGGAGGATAAGATAAGGAGTGAAGATAAGTTAGGTAAGAAGTTAAAATATTCTAGGTTCAATAAAAGATGTGAAAAGGCAAACTAAGCACTAAGTATTTAAAGGTAGTAAAGAAATTGGGTGTATCCAGTGTATATCCAAAATACAGTGACAATGTGACCTGGATTAAATTAAAGCTTAAAGTATTGATTGGTTGATGAAACTAAGTCTATGTTTTACTGAAGACAGTGTTCTAGTAATACCTGGTAATGCTGGCTAGACGTGTTAGAACACACTGGTTGTGCCCCTGTACTAAGCCTGACTAGGCAACTATCTATCTAATTGAACTAAACTCTGCCTAGCCCTCACTACTCAGAAATTAGTACATATTTTACATTTCCTACTGAAAAATATACTTGTTTTTCTTCCTTTTACATTATGTATATACTTATCCTGCCTCCCCTCTAGACCCTAGTCTTTCTATTTATAAATGACTTATAACTGCATACTGTATAGTAGAAGCATTCTGGAACTACAAGATTTTTTGTTTATCCTCACAGAATAATATGTTTAACCTGCAATATTGTTTTTATTTTTATATATAATTAATTCTGCTATTTAGTTATCTTTCCTATTATTTTTTGTGTTTATGTACCTGAAATCTGCTAGTTTAATATGAATATTTTCATTTAGTCTTATTTTGTATATTGATTACTAAGCTTTTCATTTATCTGTATTGGAGCTTATCTCCTCGGGCCTCTACTGAAAATGGACATGTATCCAGTTAGACTAGCCTGGTCAACAAATGTAAAATAAATAAATAAAATTATACACCACTGAGTTAAACGTACCTACTGTGTGACCAGGAAACGCATATAGAGGAAGTATGTGGGAAATTGTAATTGTTCGATTCACAGCTGGAGTGCCTTCTGTGTGCAGTCTGCATGTCCTCCCCATGGTCGAGTGGCGTTCAAAATACATGCGTGAATGGGGGTGCCTTCGCTGAAGGTTGGGCGTCGGGCTGGCAACTCGGCACCATAAAAAATCTACTGCCAATCATTAGCGGACCGGAGTTCTGCTGTGGCGACCCCTAACCGGGAAAAGCTGAAAAGACAAACAACAACATGTTGGTATATATGTTTTGATATTGATTGTCTCTTTGATAGTAGTAAAGTTATTTGTTACAAAAAATAAAGAATTGCCATGAGACATGTTTATCTTTTACTTCTTTACTATTCAGCTGCTCGTTAGCTGAGTGTGAGGCACTTGAATACACACACACTGTGTCTGTAAATATACTTTTTCTGAGTCTGTGCAACCTCAAAGGCATTACATTTTAAATTTTTGCTGTGTGAGAACAGAGCCTCCATGTTGAAGTTACAGGGGAGCTTACCACCCTGCAAAAAACACATTTTAAAATGTACTGCTGATTGCAGGTATACTATCCCATGAACAAATGGTTATGATTTAGTGAAACTTGAGCAGTTTGCGCTTGAGTTAATGAAGCAGATCCACGAGGCAAACCATTTATTGGGTATTAGTGGACATCTTATTAGATATTAAGTATGAATTGGAGAATATGCCAGATTGACTGATGGTTCAGAGATCACATAATCCTAGGACCACATCTCTAGTTTTGTGCCCAAGACAGATTGTTCTATTTGATTTTACATGGATTAATATTGACTGAACTTTTGCAGCCAATGCTGAAGACGGATAAACAGCTAAAAAAGGTAACATGTATGACCACTAATTCTATTACAATTGATTATTGGTCAGCCTGTAAGATGGCAAGAAACAAGAAATTGCAACAAACATGATTGCATGGTAGCAACAGTGACATCACACTGCAAACCTCATTTTCTCATAAAAGTGCATTCCAGAAAGGCATTTGAAAGAGTGAGGGAGAGTGGATTATCATAAATGGGAGTTTATATGTAGAGAAATTTTATATTACAAATATTTTACTTGGAAATAGTGTGGGCCATGCACATTTCTCAATATGTACAAAACATTTTATTTTGTTTTTTTCTGAAAAAAAATGTATAACAGAACAGCTGCAAGTGGGATGAACAAAAGGAAAAGAAGCCAAGTCTGGGTGTTGTCTGCAGAGATGTCAGCAGTCAGCAACCTTGGCTATTGTCTAATGTGCTCTTAACATTTGTGAGACATATATTCTGGAAATGAGAGCTAATATTTTACTCTTTCCAAAAGGGAATTTTGGGGGGAGAGTTTGAGGAAGAGATGATCTAAGGTTTCTTAACATAAAATGGGAGCTAAAGTCAAATGGCATAAGTAAGCATCCTATGAGTGGCACATATTCTACAGAAAATGGAAGGCTAAGTAAATGAAGTTTCATTTACTTGCATCTAAAGGCAGATTCACATTCAAACATTTGTGCTGACTCTGCTGTTGGACCCTATGCAGAGTGATGCATAGAGGGAACTGTCACCTTAATGTCTTACACAGCTTCATATGGTAGCTCACTGCATTCATGCCATAAAACTTTGAAGACTTCTAAACCCTTTTCCAAGTATTCTAGAATAACATACCTGACCTGTTTATTTACTGCTGTTAAAAGACAGGATTCTTTTCTTTCTTTTAGATATATTCAGATTGCATTCACATTTTTGTAGATTGATTTCATCTAATCTAACCTATGACATCTTCCTTTCATTTACTTATGATTCACTTATTCATTTTCCACTACCTATATTCTATTTTATTTTATTTTATTTAGATTTACAGTAGAGCTGGAATATATCCCAGCTCTCAAAAAGCATAAGCCATTGTAATGCTCAAAGTGTGGAATGAAAGACTGAAATAAACAGTGCACTTGTTAAATTCATTGTTTGCTTAATTTTTGCAGATGGGAAAAAGACCCTTTTCCACTCTCATCCTGTGTGGATGTACCTCACAATCCCATTACTTAAATACTCCTATTTTGGTGACACACAGATATCAAGGGTAAAAGGATATACTTGATTTTCCTAGTGGAACAAAATAATTTATTTTTCTGTAACCACATATCTCATAGTTGAAATATGCTGGCAGTGGTAGTGATGGGGGTGTTAGGTGTATTCTCCCTCTTTAAAACCAGATAAAGTTATAATACAGATTTTTCCTTTATTCAGTGCACTTCAATAATTAACAATATTTGGCAATGGTTTCTATCAGATATTTATTTCCCTATGTATTAGGAAAGAATCATACCAATGTAATCCAGAATCCAGCATGACTAATCCACTGCAATGAATATCAACATCAGAGCCGGTAGCTCTTAATATTTTCTACTGAAATCTTTTACAAAATAGTCAGATTGCATTTAATACTTTCTGGTAAGTATACCTTAATAATCATCTCATCAATACCAGTTAGGACTTTTTTTTTGCATTTGGGTTTTAGCCTTTATTATCACATTGATTAATCTTATTGGACTCAACCTTCTGTTATAAAACTAAATTAAGGTTATGGCCAATGTGAAAATGCTTGATAGGTATGCTATTTTGTGAATTTAGCTCAAAAGTGTCTGAACTTTGCGCTATTTTTGCTGAAAACTCAATTCAAATGTTAAATGTAGATAGTTATTTGAGCTTCCTTAATGGAGTTAAGTGTCTTCAATGACTGGATTTTTATAAATGCATAAGGATGTTTATATTTAAAGACACCTGCTTTATTTTATTCTTAAGTTAATATTTTTCTTGCTCAACTCAGAACATTTATTTCTTCATTTCATAGTGAGAACATGCAATTTTTTTTCTTAGAAACAGTCACATTACATTTCCCAAAACAAATGATGATATATTTGGAGGTGGATAACTGCAACCCCTTGAGAGGTACTTATCAAGATATTTCTGTTTTTTCCAAGATGGCCACTAACAAGGAAACATTAACTTCTGTAAGCTCTTATCACCATCAATTAATCTGCTTAAATCGCATGCTACTGCTGCATCCAAACCTACAAAAAAAGATCTTACAAGACAGAGCTAACTAAATCACACTTACCTGTTGAAAAATTTTGGGGATTTAAAGCACCAAAAGGTTAGCTGATCCCTTTTTCCATCAGAGGTGTAGTGGGTTATCCAGCCACATGTGCTTGAGCCTGACATCATTGCAAGGATCATATACAAGCAAATAAACAAAAAATTCCTATCAAGATGGAACAAATGGAGTCACAGTCCTCGAAGACTAGGTTGTCATTAATATCATTGCCAGAGAAAGAACCATCTACGAAAAGACAAAAAACATTCAAAATACAATCAGAAGCTCCTAAGCAATCCCTGAAAAATAAATCTGAACAACCCTTTCTTATGGAGGAACTCAAAGCAGCATTAACTCCACTTCAGTCTGAAATCCAAGCCTTCTCTTCAAAACTAACCTCTTTTGGAAACAACTTGGAACAAATTATTTCTAGATTGGACCAAAATGAAGCAAAATTTATGGGAAATGAGATAAAAATGCAGGAACTACAAAAAGCCATCTCCACAAATGAAACTTCCATAAAAGACATGCAACAAAAAATAACAGATCTTGAAGCAAGGGCGAGACGCAACAATGTGTTGATCAGAGGTATACCAGAGAAATTTGAACAGCCACAACTCTCCAGCATTACAAAGGAAATCTTTGAACTTTTCACAGAAAATAAAGAGCTAGCACAGTTATTTACAATTGAGAGAATACATCGGGCTTTGAGAAAATCACAGTCTCCGGATGCACCAAGACAAGTCTACACAAGATTATTAAATGCTTCCCATGCTCAATCAATATTGTTGTCTGCAAAAAAAAAGAAGTTTATAACATGGAAATGAAATAAAATCACAATTGCTCAAGATTTACCATTTCCCATAAAGCAGTCCAGACAAACTCTCTCACCCTTCTGCAAGTTCCTGATAAACAAAAACATTAAATTCCAGATGAAATACCCAGTGACACTATCTTTTCAACACAAAAGCGCCACATATTCAATCAAAAACCTTCAAGAAGCGAAATCTGTCTTTCACAAAGCATTTGGTGAAGTGCCAATGACCTTGAGGTAAACAAACAACAAAATGATACACACAGTATTAAAATCAGTCCTGATTATAAACAAAAATAAATATCTTAACATAATGATACACTCACTTGTTTTATTTTAAGCTCCGGAAACAGATACAATTCAAAATGGATGTAAAATAATGATGGTAACTCTCCTGCAGCCTTGCGGTTTAGGTGGAATCTTTTTTTTTTTTACCTCTAACCTTTTCAGCCACGAATTCTGCTTCAGTAAGGCCCATTCCTGTCTTTGCTCTGTCTCAGTGTTCTATATGCAGGCCGCAAAGCCAAACCATGTGGCCGTTTAGTGCCCCCTGACCTGCAAAAATCATCTTCCGGTCTTCCTTACAGGAAGAACCCCTGCTTACAGAGGTTAGAGTGCAAAAACGCGCTCTGCGCGTTACGTCATGCAAGACCGACTCTGTCTTATCTCTGGTTTCTCTCGAGCAGTTCTGTGGAGAGCTTCAAGCCACTAAATGAAAAAAAAGAAAAGGGGGAGGAAGAAAAGAAAAGGAAAAGCGATGGATGCCTTAAAAGAGCTTCTCTTTTAATTCCTGGACAACATTGCATCACCTTCATACTCAGCACAAGCGCGGACAGAGGAGGTTATCTGCAGCCTCAGCCATTTATCTGAACTTTAGTGCCTAAAGAACTACTGTAAGTAGAAATCAACGGCTGCCCTGTACTCCATTCTCATGAGTTCTAACTTGAAGAAGATTTCTTTAATGGTTAGCTTTAAAAGGTTATCTGGCTATAAATTGACTATCTCAGTCATACTTCAAATAACTGACTTTATAAAACTCTTTTCTTCTTGACATTTTATTTTTGGTAATGCACGGTATCCTTCCCCAGTTCTGCATTGTTCCACAGGTCTTTAAGCTACTAATATGTAGTATTGTATCTCTATTTGCTTTTTGCCTAATTTTTATATGTAATGTGGACATTTAAATCTAGAAAAAAAGAAGGTGGAAGTTAAGAAAAAGGAAATGGAGAAAGGAGAAAGGAATGATGAAAGAAAAAAGGAGAAAAAGCCTTTAACTCTTATATTTACATTTTGTCTGCAGATCTTATATTCACATTTTTTCTTATTGTATCTAAGCTGTTGCAATGTATTTATACATTGGTTTATGCTTGTAATTTATTTTGGGGTTGACAGATTTTGCTGAGAGGTGCACTTAGTTTAATAATTAATGACTAGTAGCACTAACCTAAAACCCCTCCTTATACTAAGCTTAAGGTATCTCATTTCATGCACCCTGCCGTAAGGGTCTGGAGTTACCATGTGAGTTACTCTTCATATGACAGCAGACTTCTTCCTGATATGTGTACAAAGGTGCCTAAAGAAATACATTTCTCTCATTGTTGCAACACATTACAGCCCTGAACCATTTTCACATCTAGCCCATAAATAAGGCAATTATGCTCACTGTTTACACTGCTTACTAGTTAACCATCATACTTGGCCAAACAACAAGATTATCTATTGACCAGATTAACACTAAATCAGACAGACTTTTTGAACCATGTAGTGTACATATGCAAACAGTACGATGTGATAGCCTTTTCTTTAGTTGTAACTGCTCAAGTTTTTTGTCTGCAGTAAGTTACCTGCCTTATCTATTCAATACTGCTTGGTTTTCTACAATTATAGTTCCAAGACTTATTGTGTAATATCCTTGACTATTCTGTGCCAATACCACATGTAGCAGTGGCATGTCTGCTGTCCCCCTTCATCTCATCTTACCTACACATTTGTGTTGTTTTAATTATGTGGGTATAGAGGTGTATGTTTTAGGTGCAGTTTTATAACTGGACATTTACGTATATACATAATTACAAATATACATACAGGCGCTTATTTACACACATGCACAAACGCTCTCATATAGTTATACTCTCACACAAATGGTAATGCTCATACATATGCATGATTAACCACGTCCATAAGGGGATTATTGTATATAGCTCAGTTTATGTAAACTTCCAATTAAATCATAAGGGCATTTACATGAAATTGTAGTAAAAACGGGCTATTCTTTTGCTTCATTTGATAATATACCGCCTATATGTTGCTCAGCACATAAGTAATGCCAAATTGTAAACTGTACAGCTCACAAAGTGTTGTGCAAGAAGTGTAGCTGGAAGTCCTACAACCATTCTAGGATCCTCCTCTTTTCTTCCTCATCCCCAGAACCCATAACTAGGTCATGTTACAATAATTTCTCTCTATGGATAGACTATAGGACTGTTGCAAACCATAAGCTGTTCCAAAACTTGTTTAATACTCTTTTAATGTGTTTAATTTACAGTTCGACCTTCACTGTATATCTACTGATATTTAACGCTATTCAATTTGTAATGGTATCTAACAACTAATACAAATGAACTATTTACATATATATAATCAGGAACCTTAATACTGCACTTGTTTACCATATGCTCCAAATGAAGATGTCATCCACTGGGTACTGGAAAAAGTAATATTCTGCTACGAAATACGACTGCTTTTAAAACTTTCTTTAAAATCTTGCAGTTGTCATTATTAAGAGGATTTTGTTACCTTCATTTATTGAGCTAGTACATGTGAATGCTTACATTCTGCTTTAATTAGTTAAAGTCAACAGAGAGCAGGAAGTTTTAGTGTGTGTAGTCAGATGGATCTTGGAACAATTGAAATGTTTTGTACAACAGTTAGTTTTTTAAATAGTTTTTATTTATCTCTTTCAGATAATAGTAGGATGTGGATAAGTACGAGGGGAGGTCTGAAAGGGGGGGTTGTGACTGTCTCTTACTATCACTTTATATCTGACCTTTTTAAAAACGCTTTTAACTACTACTACCTTGGTTACATTTTCCTTTATAATTCAGTCATCCCTTTTTCTTTCACTATGTCTAACTTTAGTATAAACTGTCAGATCACCAAAGGTACTCTCCAGTGATATTGTTGGAATCATGGAATGTCAAGGGTTTACAAAATAATAAGAAAAAGAACCTAGTGTTACATATAATATACAAATCTACCTTCGAGATAACTCTTATTCAAGAAACACACATGACAAAAGAACAATGGGAAAAAGATGTCAAAAAGAAATGGATTAAACAAATAATAGCTGCTGGGAACTGTACGGATTCTAAAGGAATAGCCAAAATTGTTAAAAACTCTTTTAAAGGCTCATTAATATCAAGTGGGTGGGATCCCAACAGAAGATGGTGTTACATAACATGCTCTATTCCCTTCTGCAATAAAGAAATCCTTATATTAAATGTTTATGGACCCTGCTTATACCAATCCTCTTTCTTATATGAAATTTACTTACTCCTTGAAAAATTTCATAACCATGTAATGATCCTGGGTTGGGATTGGAACATGACTAACAGACCTGAGCTTGACAGGACATATAAAGCTAATAAACAACCTGTAGCCCTTACCAACCTTCTAAGCAACATAATAGATGATTTTAACCTGTATGATCCATTTGAATCTTTCAGAAAGGACCCCTCAGTTAGTAAATATACATTTTTCTCAGCTTATCATAAATCCTGGTCTAGGATAGACTTTTTTCTAATCTCAACACTTTTCTCAATTTATAAAATAACTTACAGTTGTGAACCTAGAACTCTTTCTGATCATACCAAAATTAATCTTAACATAATTAATGCCAGACCAAACTCGAACAAATTCCATCTAACTGGTCCTTTAACTCAAATCTTTTAAATAATAAGACTCTTTGTCAAGAAATCCAGGAATTCTTATCCCTTACAACAAATGCCTTTTACAATTTGGATATTCCCCTTGACACCCATTGGGCTGCAGCTAAAGCTACACTCAGAGGTATCCTTATTCAAAAAGCATCTTTAATCAAAAAATAGGTTAAATCGCATGCATTGTCATTAGAAGCCGAACTAAAAAGACTAGAGTCAGAACTGCAAACTAAATTCTCTATTGATGTCAAAAAGCAGATGATATCCCTGCAAAAACAACTTCATGAAGTACACCTAAAACAATACTCTCTCACAGAACTAAGACTCTTACATAGATATGCTGAATGGGTCCAAACCCCTTCAAGGTTTCTGGCCAGGTTAATAAATATTAAACCCCCACCTACTAGAATAAAACAAATTGACCATAATGGCAAGTCCTGTTTCACAGACAATGAAATCATTCAGGTCTTTGAAGAGGTATATAAAGAAGTGTATGGACCTCAATTACTTGATGGGGAGGTCTTCACTGACCTTTTCTTGGATGACTTACAATTTCCAATAATAAATGATACCCTCAGGCAATCTCTCAAAGCTCCTATATCTGTTGATGAAATCCTTCTAGTCATAAACAAACTGAAACCAGGAAAAGCCCTGGGTCCGGATGGTTATGTTGCAAAATTTTATGATGCCTTCAAGCATCTCTTAGCTCCCCTTTTACTCAAAGTTTACAATTATATAATCCAATTTGGCATCTCTGATTTATACATAAATAATTCCAAGACTATTTTTATACAAAACTCTAATGACACTAAATTCAGCCCAAACGATTACCGTCCAATTGCTTTAATCAATCTTGACATGAAAATTCTGTCACCAGTTCTGGCATATAGATTAAAAAAGGCACTTCCACACATCATATCCCACGACCAATTAGGATTCATGAATAATAGACATGTGTGGGACAATACTTTGACCATAGAAGCCATATCCAATATGACAGTGAATCAAAAATCACCCAAGTATGCACTCTCAGTGGATACTCAAAAAGCATTCGATAGCGTAAACTTACACTTTCTTTTCAAGACTATGAAGTACTTTGCCTTTCCTGATGAATATATCAACATGGTCACAACTCTCTATAACAATGCATCCACCACACTAAATATAAACAAAAATAATTCAAACCCACTTCAAATAATTAATGGTACAAGGCAGGGGTGCCCGCTCTCACCTTACTTATTTAACCTCTATCTTGAAGTTTTTTTGTTGGAATTAAGTCAAAAAACATTTCATCACTCCATTTACATCTCCAAAGCTCCAGTGAAGTATACTGCCTTTGCAGATTTAAATATCTACTTTGAATTTCCCTCGACTGATCTAGAAAAAATCTTAAGTGCCATCGACAAGTTTTCAAGAATTTCAAATTATGCCATCAACCCAAATAAATCAATAATTTATCCGCTAATCCCCATTGGACACAAATAATTCTTCATACCAGAAACAAAGATCAAAGTTAACTATTCACTTAAATATCTGGGCATAACCTTCACCCACCCCCCAACAGGAACTAATTAAAAATAATCTCTATAAAACGTGGTCCAAAATCATGGATGATCTCTCAAGATGGAAAAATTTAATCTCCCCCTTCTTTCCAAGACAGCTATTATAAAAAGGAATATCCTCCCCAAAATTCTCTTTCATTTCTATGCCTTCAACCAGAACATTCCTAACAGCTTTTTCTCAAAAATGGAAACTATACTAGGGAAATTTATATGGTATCCCAAGAATACTAGGATCAGCTATTCTAAAATAACCCTTCCCAAAGAAAAATGAGGCATGTGCCTCCCAGATTTTCTAACATACTATTATATAATAAATGCTAGCCGTATTATACATATAGCTAACTACGATCCTTTAAATAAAGCTTGGAATCCCCTATGGTTAAAAATCTCTCATTCACACCTAATGGCATCCAAGCTTAATCTTAAAGCAACCATTTTCCTAAATACCAAAACTCTTAAAGACTTTAAGATTCACCCTAGACTAATAAAAAATATTGTAGGGTTCCAAAAGCTTATAACATCTCTAGACCTAAAATATTCCTTAATAATGGCCCAACCAATTCATTTAAATCCTAACTTCAAACTAAACAACATGCTGAATCTAGACAAATTCTTTCTCATTAACTAGGGTGGGAGGATGGCATAATGGTTAAGGTGTGTTTACCTTGCAGACACAAGGTGCAGGGTTTGATTCTCACATGGGGTAATTGGCTAGGGTTAAAATGGCCCATGAGGGCAGTTAGCCTAGTACTAATCTATGAACCTATGAACCTAAGAATTGTATAGCCTGGGACTTTTATAAAATTAAAAACCACCCATTTGAATCTGTTATAGCATCCTTGGCAGTCAATAAAAGATATTATATAATCGTCAAACAAATAATATACCTAGTAACCCTAGTTACAGACAAGATCGAAGTGACGCCATTAGAATTCCAACTCTATCAGCAATTAATAACACAGCTTCTGTTAAGATCTAAAATGCTTTCAAACGCTTACAGACTAATAACAAAAATAAAACACCATGACAAAATTTTATTTTCCATGTACTGGGACAGCCAAAACAAAGAAATAACTCTGAACCAAAAGCTTGAGGCGATTGATATAACACTAAAACTAACTCCGTTCAAAAAATTAATTTATACTCAGTTTATGATAAACAACAATGCCTATCATACGCCTCTATTTCTGAGTAAAATCAATTCAAACATCTCACCTCTATGCCCTACTTGTCCCAACTCAGTAGCCGATGCTTTACATATATTTTGGTCCTGTAAAAATGTCTACAAGCTCTGGTGCTCTTTGAGAGTGCAACTTGAGAAAATGGGATACATGAAGTCCACCCTTTCATGGGAAATGGCAATTCTGAACATATTTCCTCGATCCTACAACTCTGAGTCTAAGCATATTATTGTTATACTTTGTGCGTTACTTAAAACCTATATTACACTCAACTGGCTAGATAGATCTAAAAACGTCTTGGAAAGAGTTTAAATCAATGGCTACCAAATATGTTATGGCGAGCAAACTAAGTACAATAAGCAAAAAGAAAATAAAGTACTTCCAGAAATACTGGAGTAACAGTATAGAAGCTCTTAACTAGACCCTCATTTATTTTAAATTCGTTTTCTTTCTCTTCCTTTGCTTTTTCCCTCTCTCTTTTCCTCATTTAAATAGTCTTCCTCTTAAAACGCTCTACCTTCTGTTTTTCAACTTTACCAGCTGAGGATGTTAACCTCCAGTCAATCCATAAAGGGATATAATATACCCTTATTATCATACCCTATACCCCTAATGGTAGTAGTAATACTCAATTTCTTTATGTTAACTATCTTTTATCAGTAACTAAGAAAGAACAAGCAAAATAACTATGAAAATAGCAATAGGTACTTGTCAAAACAAAAGCCCGAACTAGCGAGATGAATATAACAGGAAATTTATTTATAGCACTTTTCATTAACTTCTTCAGAAACAGAATAAAAAATGCATTTTCAAGTTCAAATAAATAGCGTACCATACATCATGTGCTACTAATCAAGCGAACCCGCCACTCAACTTTTAAAGGTGCCTACATAATAATATCCTAGACATAAAAAGTCAATTTCCTTAAAAACTATAAAAACTATAACTACTAAGAACCAAATCAATTAATCAGTATTGAAACACATAAAAATGCATACAAGGTGGAAGGTATACTACATGAAATATACGCGATACCTAAAAACATAAAAATATGTAAATATGAAAATGTGTATATAAAAATATATATTCAACATTATAAAACATATATATAAATATAAATGAATATAAAATATCAACCTCAACATTTCAAACTTATCAATTTCAACACACTGCTGATGGAACAAGTGTCATTAAGCCCTGGAAAATTGTAAGCATTCAGCTTAATCTGCCATTGTAATTCAAGCTCCTCGAGCTGTAATGGTGCTGAACCCCTCTTTTGTCCAAATTAACCAGGTCAATTACTATATATCTAAAACTATGGTCATTATACTGTTGGACATGTTTGGCTAAAACATTCTCTAACTTGAATTTACCAATAGCATATTGATGCTCATATATCCTTTCGCGGAGACGCCGCTCCGTTTTGCCCACATAAAATGCTGGGCATTTATGGCACTTTGCTGTGTAAACCACCATCCTAGTATTGCAATTGAATCTAGCTTTAAATTTAATGTTGTGATCGTTGACCTTCAAGGAATATACATTATCCACAAATTTACAAAAATTACAATTTTAGCATTTAAACATCCCTGTAATTTTAGGAAGGGTTGAACATTGCCGTTCAAGTAAGTTTTTCAAGTTGTGGCCCTTTCTGTAGATAACATTGGGTCTTCTACCCATCTTAGCATAAATATTAGAGTTAGTGCGAAAAAGGCCCCAATTTCTCTTAATAATATCTACACAAAATTGACTATGTATATTAAATGTAGTTATAAAACCAGGAGTAGGTTGGTCTTTGCTAACTATATTCACTTCTGACATATTCACAGAGGTATTAGTAACTTCAATGGATGTATTTATAATAGATGTATTTTTAATACGTTATAAAGGCTGGTAAGTGCCATTAAATCTTTTACAGTTAACTTCACGAATCATATCGTCCAGAAGATTAACCGGATACCCTCTATGTAAAAACATAGCTTTTAAGACTTGGCATTCTTTCATAAAATCATTGTCCTGGCTGACAATGCGAGTAGCTCTCACCAACTGGCCTTTAATAACTGAGCGCTCCTGGTGGTGAGGATGGCAGCTTGTAAAATGTAGGAATGAATTGGAATATGTTCTTTTTCTATAAATTGTAGCCACAAGACTGCCTTCTGCTCTCTTTTTAGATAGCCAAACTTCCAAAAAAGCTGTTGCTTCTGTGTCAAAAGTTGCAGTGAAACGTAAGAAATGTGTAGAATCATTAAATGCTTGTACAATGGTGTTACTAATGTCATTTTTCCTCTTAAGAAGAATAAAGATATCATCCAGATAGCGAGTATAGTATATTATCTGGCCTTTGATAATGGGGTTATTAAATACATATTCAGTTTCCCAGTAAGCCATAACTAGGTTGGCTATACTGGCACCACATGGGGAACCCATTGCTACACCAACTCTTTGTAGGTAGAACTTATCACCAAACATGAAGAAGTTATTATACAATATAATTTCCAATAGTTCATTGACCAAAGATATCTCATTGGCAGGGGCCCCTTTCTTCCTCAGTAAAAGACTGACCCATTCCATTCCTAAATCATGTGGGATGGAAGTATATAAGTCTTTTACATCCACTGTAAGGAAATTATGACTCATGTTAAACTCTAGGGCATCCAAATTCTGAAGAAATGACCATGAGTCCTTACAGATTTGACCTTCCATACTAACATATTTTTGCAAAATGGAATCGACAACTTTTGCACAGGGATAAGTCGGGGAACCCCTGTCATCTACCAATGGTCTTAGTGGGGGATCTGCTAAATCTTTGTGTATCTTTGGAATACCAAAGATACACGGGTATTTAGGGTAAAGGGTGAACATATAATTGTAGATATTTTGTTCAATTCTCCCTTCTATGAACATCTCTTCCAAGTTATTTTTAATAGAAAGATAAGCACCATTAAATTCTGATCTAGAACTCTGCACATAAGCTGGACTATCGAGGAGTGAATTCATCCTTTCTACATAGTCAAGGCAGTCAAAAACCACAAGCCCGCCACCCTTATCTGGTCTGCAAATCCTGATATTCTGCGATTTAATATATTCGAAACAGTCTTGTTCATACTTGCTAACACTACTGTCCCAGCTAGTTTGTTGCCTACTGTTTAATAGCTGCCTAAAATCAAGTTCACATAGTTGCTCAAATACTTGCAACAGTGGGTGCAGTGGTGGATTAAATGTACTTGGGATGTAAAACTGGTCCACATTGGGCATTCTAGGATTTGCTCCCATTATTAATGTGAAATTTAATTTTCTGGTGAATGTTTTGAGATCAATTATAGTCTTCACCAAATTGAATTTTTGAACCGGGACATATGTGTAACCTTTAGCTAGGAAGTCGACAATGTCCGGCAGAATAACTGCCGAGGAGAAATTATAAACTTTAAAATCGCCTGTCTGGTTAGTAATAATTACAGGTTTAACAAGTTTGACATTGTTTTCTTCCTCATCCAATACACAGTCATAATAAACATTGAAATCCACTAGGTCAACACTAGAGTTCACATCTCCCTCAAGTGTTGATAAACTGTCAATGCTCAAGTCTTGTGCTTGTTGAATTTGCGCTGAAAATTTTGTGACTGTGAATTGTTCCGCTCTTTGGGTCTGGCACCCATCCTGTTGGCCATAGAAAAATTTCCATTATGATTATGAGTTGAATTATTATCTTTACCATTACCATGGTGAAGATGTTGTAGTCTCTCACTCCTCCTTAATTCAGGCTGGAAATCCTGACAATCTTCAGTCTGTGAGTTAATTGTAAATTGGTTTGTGCCATTTGATTGTACCCTGAGAGACTCTCTTTGTTGCTGGTTCCTAGACCCAGTGTTATTAGTTTGTACCACTGAATTAGGAATGGAAGGTTCTTGCCAAACTTGAGTTGGTGGGGGTGCTGGATATGCGGTGCCATCCCTGTAGGCCTTAACATCCCGATCCAATTTTTTAACTTTGTTACTCTTCAGTTTGGCTAAGTATTGGTCAATGCTAGAGAAAACATGTGCATAGTCATATTTGTACCTGTAAAATTCCACATCAATTTTAATACTATTATCTAATTCAGTAACTTTTGCACTAAGCTCATTGACCCATGTATTATAATGTTTAATCATAAGTTCTAATAAATCAAAACCTTGTCGGTCAAATAAAGCTAATAGATCTTTATGAAAGTCAGAGTCAATGGCCAGGCCAGTGGAAAACGGATGGTGCCTTAAACCCTTCGGCACCACTTTACGAGATAAACATTCACGAAAATAAGAAGTCTCTAGCTGACGTTTCTTAAGCTTAGCCAAGTAAATGTCTAACGATTTAAGTTTAGCCACAATGTCATAAACAGGGTTGTTATTATTGTTACCTCTATCATTCTGTTGACTTGTTGTGGTCGTAGGTATAATATTGGAGAAATTAAACTCTTCGGACAACCATTTATTAATTTCTGGTAATCCAGTAACATCGTGTGGCGCAAAAGAAGGTCCATTAAGCCCTGATACAAACTGGTGTGTCAGCAATCCACTCATTGCTGCTGTAGGTACCAAGATTTGTACTGAAGTAGCGACAGTGTTACCACTCGGAGTAACATTGTTTCCGGTAGAAATAGCCACGGCCTGGGTGTTTGTTATATTATTCCCGGTTGTGTTAGAACAAGGAAAAGTTGTTGTTGCTATCGAGCCATCTTGACCTTGATATAGAATCGATTTATTCGTAGCTCTTACAGCCCCTGCATTCGTAGCTCTTACAGCCCCTGCATTCACAACTGACATCTCCTGGTCGCCTATACATACCGGAGGTGGAGTAGTAGAGTGCATCCGAGCTGAGGCGGGAAACGCTTCTCGTAACTCTTTATATTCAGTATCCAAGCGGTCAAGATGCTGGCAAATAGTTTCAATTTTGGTTAAAATCAAGTCCATAACATTGTTGTTCAATAAAGAATTTGCGGTTGTGGGTCTTTCATTCTCCATGCCATCACAATCTCTCAAAGCCACAGGTGTAGCGCTAGGTTCAAAATTAGAGTTCACGGCAGTAACAGACTCCATCACAAACTAAGAAAGAACAAACAAAATAACTATGAAAATAGCAACAGGTACTGTCGAAACAAAAGCCCAAACTAGCGAGATGAATATAACAGGAAATTTATTTAAAGCGCTTTTTGTTAGCTTAATAAGCTAACTTCTTCAGAAACAGAATAAAAAATGCATTTTCAAGTTCAAATAAATAGTGTACCATACATCATGTGCTACTAATCAAGCGAAACCCGCCACTCAACTTTTAAAGGTGCCTACATAATAATATCCCAGACATAAAAAGTCAATTACCTTAAAAACTATAAAAACTATAACTACTAAGAACCAAATCAATTAATCTGTATTTAAACACATAATAATGCATACAAGGTGGAAGGTATACTACATGAAATATGCGCAATACCTAAAAACATAAAAATATGTAAATATGAAAATGTGTACATAAAAATATATACTCAGCATTATAAAACATATACATAAATATAAATGAATATAAAATATCAACCTCAACATTTCAAACTTATCAATTTTAACACATTGCTGATGGAACAAGTGTCATTAAGCCCTGGAAAATTGTAAGTGTGTTGTGTTGTAACTATGTGAACTTGATTTTAGACAGCTATTAAACAGTAGGCAATGTACTAGCTGGGACAGTAGTGTTAGCAAGTATGAACAAGACTGTTTGGAATACATTAAATCGCAGAATATCAGGATTTGCAAACCAGATAAGGGTGGTGGGCTTGTGGTTTTTGACTGCCTTGACTATGTAGAAAGGATGAATTCACTCCTCGATAGTCCAGCTTATGTGCAGAGTTCTAGATCAGAAGTTAATGGTGCTTAT
The DNA here is from genome assembly GCF_019279795.1 of Protopterus annectens. NCBI lineage: Eukaryota > Metazoa > Chordata > Ceratodontiformes > Protopteridae > Protopterus > Protopterus annectens. The sequence continues at coordinate 752,598,457 of NC_056750.1, forward strand.
CTTTCTATTAAAAATAACTTGGAAGAGATGTTCATAGAAGGGAGAATTGAACAAAATATCTACAATTATATGTTCACCCTTTACCCTAAATACCCGTGTATCTTTGGTATTCCAAAGATACACAAAGATTTAGCAGACCGCCCACTAAGGCCATTGGTAGATGGCAGGGGTTCCCCGATTTATCCCTGTGCAAAAGTTGTCGATTCCATTTTGCAAAAATATGTTAGTATGGAAGGTCAAATCTGTAAGGACTCATGGTCATTTCTTCAGAATTTGGATGCCCTAGAGTTTAACATGAGTCATAATTTCCTTACAGTGGATGTAAAAGACTTATATACTTCCATCCCACATGATTTATGAATGGAATGGGTCAGTCTTTTACTGAGGAAGAAAGGGGCCCCTGCCAATGAGATATCTTTGGTCAATGAACTATTGGAAATTATATTGTATAATAACTTCTTCATGTTTGGCGATAAGTTCTACCTACAAAGAGTTGGTGTAGCAATGGGTTTCCCATGTGGTGCCAGTATAGCCAACCTAGTTATGGCTTACTGGGAAACTGAATATGTATTTAATAACCCCATTATCAAAGGCCAGATAATATAGTATACTCGCTATCTGGATGATATGTTTATTATTCTTAAGGGGAATAATGACATTAGTAACACCATTGTACAAACATTTAATGATTCTACACATTTCTTACATTTCACTGCAACTTTTGACACAGAAGCAATAGCTTGTTTGGACATTTGGCTATCTAAAAAGAGAGCAGAAGGCAGTCTTGTGGCTACAGTTTATAGAAAAAGAACATATTCCATTTCATTCCTACATTTTACAAGCTGCCATCCTCACCACCAGAAGCGCTCGGTTATTAAAGGCCAGTTGGTGAGAGCTGCTCGCATTGTCAGCCAGGACAATGATTTTATGGAAGAATGCCAAGTCTTAAAAGCTATGTTTTTACATAGAAGGTATCCGGTTAATCTTTTGGACGATATGATTCGTGAAGTTAACTGTAAAAGATTTAATGGCACTTACCAGCCTTTATTACATATTAAAAATACATCTATTATAAATACATCCATTCACACTAACTCTAATATTTATGCTAAGATGGGTAGAAGACCCAATGTTATCTACAGAAAGGGCCACAACTTGAAAAACTTACTTGAACGGCAATGTTCAACCCCTCCTAAAATTACAGGGATGTTTAAATGCCAAAACTGTAATTTTTGTAAATTTGTGGATAATGTATATTCCCTGAAGATCAAGGATTACAACATTAAATTTAAAGCTAGATTCAATTGCAATACTAGGATGGTGGTTTACATAGCGAAGTGCCAGAAATGCCCAGCATTTTATGTGGGCAAAACGGAGCGGCGTCTCCGCGAAAGGATATATGAGCATCAATATGCTATTGGTAAATTCAAGTTAGAGAATGCTTTAGCCAAACACGTCCAACAGTATAATGACCATAGTTTTAGATATATAGTAATTGACCATGTTAATTTGGACAAAAGAGGGGGTCCAGCACCATTACAGCTCGAGGAGCTTGAATTACAATGGCAGATTAAGCTGAATGCTTACAGTTTTCCAGGGCTTAATGACACTTGTTTCATCAGCAGTGTGTTAAAATTGATAAGTTTGAAATGTTGAGGTTGATATTTTATATTCATTTATATTTATATATATGTTTTATAATGTTGAGTATATATTTTTATATAAACATTTTCATATTTACATATTTTTATGTTTTTAGCGCTTTAAACAAATTTCCTGTTATATTCATCTCGCTAGTTCGGGCTTTTGTTTCGACAGTACCTGTTGCTATTTTCATAGTTATCTTTTATCAGTGACAACCGTGTGTGTGTGTGTGTGTGTGTGTGTGTGTGTGTGTGTGTGTGTGTATATATATATATATATATATATATATATATATATATATATATATATATATAGTGAATTAGAATAGGTTTAGATATACGGGTACATATTATCTTACGGGATAATTTGGTTTGTGCAATTGCTAATACTTCCTTTTATAATCTTATGTTTAATTGTAAGTATCTTGCTTAATAAATGTTAATTATATTTCCTGAAGTCTATTATTGAATGTACCTGACTACAAACAAATATTGTAAGTGAATGTAAAGTTCTTTCTTTCATTGTTTGTTCTTCTTTTACCTGTACTTGTATTGTATACTGAAAACTGTAATAAAAATCATATTACAAAAAAAAAAGATATTTTACTGCAGTCAAAGATGTACAGTTTGGCTTGTAAACTTTTGCCTTATCTTGGGCCACAGTAAAGTCTGGTACTGCCATTATTTGCTGAAGTAGGCATGGCATGAGCCCCTTCCTATCCTCGTCTATTCTTTTCTTGAATGTCAGATATGCAGATATTGTTCTGTCTCACCTGGTTTTCAAGGATTTTTATTTTTTGTAAAAGTGAATTGTTTTGGATGAGGAGAAAACTTATTTGCATATCTGTTTATTTCTTGTTTCTTAGTGCACATTTATTGACATTCATGTATAAATTCATAATCTTTCTTATCATGATTTTTTTATTCTATCACATGATAGTACGCTGACACTTTTTACCTTGAACAGTTCATAGTTAAAGGTATTTCTTCCAGATCAAAAGAAGTTCCCATCTTTTTCTAATCTGCACTGATTACAATAATCACTGGGTGCAACAACCTCTTTGGGATGTACATTACTAAGCATATATAGCAACTGGAAACACCCCAGATGTTTATAACTAAAAAGATCAGGGGCTTAAAAGACTTGCATTACCAAGAAAGAGTGAAAACTTTGCCCCTATACTCTGTTTCCTTATGGGTGATTTCTGCCTTGCTTAGAGGGCTTTCAGGAATCCAGTAGTCCAAGAACTCTTGTACCTCAATAAATCAATCAGTGCAACTAACACTAAGGCCAGAGATCTAAATCTACTCCACCAAATAAATAAGACGATGCAGAAGGATAAATTCAATGGACAGTGCTTGCTCCTTTTCTGGAACAATCTCTCTTGCCAGGTTAAGCAGGGTGACACACTGCCTTTAAAAAAACAGCTGGTTAACTGGATGTGCCTTCATAAATTCATTGACTTGGCCTCCTTGAGAAGAGAGGCAGCACCTACGAATGGGTACTGGCGAGGTGGAAATGGCCTAGTGGCTGTGTTGTCTTGTAACTCCTATGATCCTATGACTGTCACAGAGTTCCAGTACTAAATTACAAAGAGTGAAAAGGCCTGTTGAATATCTTGTGAAGTTAGAGCTGCTGTCTCCTGCTCCACACTGGTTTGGGAAATTCAAACTGCAGATAGTCTCACCAGAGGGTCAATGCTTTTTCAGAAAGTAGTGTAGTATCCCCTTTCTTATCTTTAGAAAGTTTCAGGAAAAAAACATGTTTAACAATATGTGCTTTTTTATTTTATTCATTAAAATAAATAAATACATTGTATGCATTAAATTAGCAATTAAAATAAACAAAAATGTTGCTGGTTTCAGATTTTAGTGAATAGACCTCTACAGCTTAGAGCTATTCAGTAACAGTCAAAACAGGAAGTCAGTACATTTTTTAGTCATTTAATCTGTTATCACATTGTTTTACTAATCAACTCTTTCATTTGTAGATGAAACTAGCCTTTAGACCTTGTAGCCACCCCTTTAACAAACCATCTGTCAAAGTGTATTTATGCATCAGGAAGGAATTTTCAAATAAGATCTACTGATGTTGTCAACTTTCTAGCCATTTTTTTAGTACAAGAATATTTACCAGCTAATCGTATAATTTAAAACAAGAGGTAACCACTAATACAATTTTAAGAAGATAAGATGTTCTAAAGTCTTAGAAACAAGTTTATTATTCAAGAAGTTGAATCATGTGGATTTCTTCTCTTTTTTATAATGAACCTTCTCAATGAATGTAATGGCCTGAAAGAAAGAAAGAAAGAAAGAAAGAAAGAAAGAAAGAAAAGAGTATTTCCTGAGCAATAATCATGATGGATTGCCATCAGTCTGAAGACTCACCTTGAAATTCCCCAAATTTTCAAAGTGTTTTAAACAGGATATAACACACGTTCTCAGCAGGAAGAGATTAAAAAGTTAATTGAATAACATACTGTTAACATTAAATAATTATATTCTTTTAGTTCAGAGATGGAAATACAAATTGAAAAGCTTGAATAACAAATGGACACACGTTTCCAAAAATAGTAAAATAATATATCATAAGAGTCTAAGACTTGGAAAGCAGAGTGAGAAGAAATAATTTAATATAGTAAGACTGCTTGATTTACCTGATTAAAATGGTTGAGCAGCTCTAGTATATTATTTCAAGTCTTGAATCATTTTATAATGGAGGGATCCTAAAGTAAGTAAAATACACATGGAAAGAGAAAACAGATCATGCTATGCTCCTCTGAGTAATGCACAATTTAATGTGAGACATATACAAGCTAGAATTTACATGCTGTACTGCACAAAGTAATGAAAGTAACAACCATGAGTATGGTGTGTTTGATTCAAAGATACAGACTGCATAACCACACAGTGGTAAAAATAGTGCCATATGCAGTGCATGCACAGTGACATATAAATGAGGAACTCTATGCAAATGTGCTTAGAGTTTATGCAAATGAAAAATCCAAAATGGCAACCCAATTCCAAAGAGTATAAAATGGGTGTGCTGTGTGATGGCACATACCTACCTTGACCACCTCGATTCCTGGTGTACAACAAGAGCAATGCTTGGACTAACAGCTGAAGTTGCACAGCAGCACATGGTGGGAGATTTGTTGGTGCCACTGCAGCTGAAGTTGCACAGCAGCACATGGTGAGAGATTTGTTGGTGCCACTGTCTACACTGTTGCATGTTGTGGCCTTCCTCACCATCAGAGGAAGTACAGAAAGCACCAGATATTCCACCACCCCAAAGACCAAGATACTGCGGATCATTTCTCAGTGGAGAGAGGTATTGTCAAAAACCTAGTCAGACCGTGTCATCTAGAAGTAGAATCGAAGGGGATACATAATTGTGTGACCTAGGAGTAGAATTGATGGGGATATATAGTGTTCTTATGTCCTTGACTACAAAAATATCTGTAATTTTAAATTTATTATCTTCAGGGACCTTTAAGCAATCTATACGAGACATGTTAGGTACACCTCAGGCATCAACCTTGTGACTCCTAAACTAGTTCCTCAGTATAATGCTGAATCATATGGGGATGCATACATACCTCTCAACCTCTTAGAGGAAGCAATCTGGACAAAGCCATAAATAAAAGTGGTACAAAGGCCTGAAAATAGGGACAACTTTGAAATACTTTGAAATACTGCTCTTACAAACTTAGAAACATGATAGAATAACAGGTTTTCCATTAGCATGAATTTTCTGCACATATGTATGTAAAGTTATCAGGACAGTGGTACACCACACTGTAAGGCAAAGCTAAGAGAGCTGGTTAAGTACAAAGTACACATTTGTTTATGTCAAGTTTGCTTAACAAGTGTTTGTCTTGTACTGTTGGCATTGTTGCATGGCTGTAATTCCAGAATATGCAGAATATCTGATGACAGATGGTTGGATACAGGCACCTGTGTTGCTGTTCTATAAATTGCTCAGTTTTACCAGTGTATTGTGATACAGTGTCACTTCTAGGGCTAAATATGATCTCAGTGACGTTTGTTGTATTTTTACACAGGAACATGTGACATCAGCCTTCATACAGGAACAGGAGAGGAGGCTGCAGGAGGTGATAATGATGGAGAATGTGAGGCTGTCATTTATTTTATGCTGAAACAGGGGACTGTGAACACCTACAAGGCCACGGCTACTTCTCCAAAAGATGTTACTGTTGTCAGATTGATCAATTAATAGTGGATATCTGGACACGTGACCAACGTCTGTCTGTGTACCAAAGAGAATGTGCATAAAGCCATGCTGAAAGGGTTATCACAGCCAGCTGCTAGGCAGCAGGACTGAAGGACAAAAGTGGTTAGCTGTGAGGTTAGACCCTAGTCCTTGATAGGAAGATTCCTCTGCGGATAGGCCATCCTAGACCATCACATCTGTGCTAAACTCAAAAGGTCTACCACTGTCCTATGTAGTGTCACTGATCATGAAACCACATCTGCTGCTAGCCATGTTGCAGGGAGTGAGACTTCCCCACCACCAGCATGGATGTGTAATCTGCAGGTATTTGTGGCATGTCTTTGTAGCTGCCACTCTTCGCCACAAATTACATACAACTTCTCTTGAGGACATGGAGCCTATGGATGCAAAGAAGCAATGTGCATAGACTGAACAAGACCATAACACTAGAGCAGTACAGTTTCTTGTTTGCTTAATTAACATTTTATGTGTTGCTTGCTAATTCTGCTTTCCATATTGATACCAGAGGTTAAATATGCACTTTTTATGATAACTTTTGTTGCATGGATCATTGTTTATTTCATTACTGACTCCACATTCTTCCTGCATCTAGACACACTAGTTTATAGTGGGTAAATCTACATGTGGTTGACAACTAACTGGTGGACTATTACATTTATACTCTCATTTTGCTGATTTTACCTTTCCCCAAACTATTTTCTTTTTGTTAACTTAACTATGACATTGAAGTTCATGAAACTACTATGCTCAGTTTTGCAGGGTGTTTCTCTTTTCTCTGTGTCCGTATAACTTTAGAGTTAGTATATTCAAGTAATGGGGTATGGGTGCAATGTCATCTAAATGTTGGACACAGAGGGGCTTATCTAACTGTAAAACAGAGAGAAAATGGTGATGTTTACTTAATAGTTTCAGAAAGTTATTCTTGATTATTTTGAATCACTAAATTTTATTTGAAGCCAGCTACGTGCATAGAGGGATAAAGCCCTGACTATGTCACAGCCAACCTGAGTTTGAATAGCAGCTAGAACAACTACAGGAGCTGAAAGTGAGGATGGAAGGGATCGATCCTGGTTGGAATGTAGTGGCTCTGGTTCACCACATGCGTGATACCCGATACCTGCATGTCCATAATGTCAAGCTCAAGCTCAGTGAGCCAACATTGCCTTGTGCAAATTGCAAAGTAAAGCTGAGATGAAGTCAGCATGTAAAGGCACATTTCCTCTTGGAGAGCTGCTGTAGCAGAGTTTATAAAAAATGCTGTTGAGGAGAGATGTACTTCACTGGGGTGAGAGAGTTGGCTGCCCTGAAGAACCAGCAAGCTGACTTACCCCCTGCCACCCAACTCTCACTATGAAGCAGATGAGTTCATAGTTAATTCCCGGGCAGGAAAGAATAGGCCCTAGAAATCTCACCTTGACTGAAAATTGCTGGTTTCTATTGCCACAGAGCGAATGGGCTGATTGGGTCAAACTGGGCATGGTCCTGTGTGAGAATAGTTAAAAAAATGAATTTTCACTTGGTGGGCTAGAAGATGACTTCTTATAGAGAGTATATAAACATGTGCTTCTGAACTCTTGCTATAACCATGTTTGACCTGTTTCTACTGGTCTTATTTCCTTTCTGCATTCCCTTCAAGAACCAAAGACATATATCTTAACTGAAATTTAACATCTGAGAGAACAGTTTTTTTTTTTGTTGCTGATTTTGGTGCATGTACAACTTAATTTGTCAGTGTTTGGGGGCCATCTTGTGACATTGCTAGCGATTATTTTATGAGACTGGATAATTCACTGCTATGAGAATTCATATTACTGGTGATGCAGTAGAAAGTAGTATTTTGATTGGCTGTTTCAGTTTTCTGTTATTTGTTATATATGGAACTAGTTTGGGCAGCTTGATACTCTATGCTATACAGTTGTAGGTCATTCTACACAGTATCTAGACAGTGTTTTTTAGTAGTTATTCTTACAGTAACTGGACAGACTAGATGGGTATTTTGCCATTGGCTAATGTGTTCATTGAACATTTAAACATGTCTGCATTGCTGGAAGCTGTGCATGGTTATGTAAAGCTGCTATCAGTTCCTAGCAAAACATGTTATTGCATTGATATTGTCTGTAGGTTGTGTGTTTGTGCTGGGCCACATATAATTGCATGCTGTGCCCCTTAGTGTTACTCTGTTGCTACAAGTTGCATTGACTCCTTTTTGCTGTAGTAGTTGCTTTACCATCTGTATGTCAACTGTGGTGGTGCAGCAGTTAGCATTGTTACTTCACAGCAAGAAGCTCTCTGGTTTGATTCTCGACTGGAGTGCCTTCTGTGTGGTGTCTGCATGTCCTCCCTGCAATCGACTGAAATTTAAAAGACATGTAGGTAGGTGTGTGCGTGTGTGGGTGTGCTTTCTCTGAAGGCTGGGCACCGGGCTAGCAACTCGACACCATATAAATCACTGCCAGTCATAAGTGGACCGGAGATCTACTGTGGCGACCCCCTAACCGGGAAAAGCCGAAAGACTAAAAAAAAAAAAAAAAAAAAAAGTTGCTTTACCATCTGCGCTGTTTTCAAGTCATGTGTGTGGCTGTATAAAACTGCCCTTCTCTGCTCAGAATTAGTTGTGCCTTTACTTAGCTTAGCCCTGCATCTACACCATGCACCTAACCAAGCTATGAACAGTATATCTCTTAGACAAGACTAAGTCCAAGACCCATCTGGACAAACTGAAATGTAACCTTGTCTTTATCTCTTCTGTTGCCAGCCTTATAACATTTGGTACTCTCAAGTAGTGTAGGAAGTGACATTTGCACACAAACTCTGAACTACCACTTGGCAAAAATAATTCATTGTGAGAGGTGAAAATATTTATGTAATTTGGAGGCATCCCTTTTGCCAAATAAGATGATCTGCGAGACTCACATACTACTACTCACATCCATCACAATCACACCCAAGTGACTTATAATGAGGCTGGAAAAAAGTCACTACTGAAGCCTTCTGGAAATAAGACTAGGTTTTAGCAGATATCGACCACCACATCAACATCATGCCCACACATACTAAAGTGTCATGAGGAGGTGAACCACTAACCATCTAATACTTTAATTTCTATGAGTAATAAGTGACTATATTGTTGGGTACACTGACTCCACACTTACAAGACTGGACAAAGACAAGGTTACAGTCACTTGTCTTTCTGGTGCCATGATCTATCATGCCATAAGAGCTCTAAAGTTCTTGTCACCAGACAATTATGATTATGGCCTAGTGGTAGTCCATATGGATATGAATAACTTGAGGTGCATAAACTTGAGGAACATGCAGAGAGGCATGCTGGGTCTCACCAATGTGTCCAGTGCAGGCAAAACACTGATTTTGGGTGCAATTCTTCTTTTGCCTAGAAGGATAACTATACACAAAAAAGATAAGGGGTCCAGTATGTGAAAGCGTAGGATGAGATGAGTGACAGTCCAACTTGCTTCTCTAAGGATGTCCTGCAGCTCTCCTTTCATGGCTTTCACATACTACCTAAAGCCCTTTCTGCTCCCATAATTCCTTTTTAGCCAAAGTCCTGCTAATGGACATCTGAGCATAGCAGATATAAATGTAGCCATTTCCAGCCCTAAAATGGAATATATTGTGGTAGTTATTCTCCATGCCAGAAGTCTTAACAGCAAATTACTTGACTGATATGCTCTCCTGAAACTGGAACACATACATGCTTGTGTAGTTATTGAAATTTAATTTCAGTGTAAATACAACAGTCATTCCATACCCAGGTTTTGTGCTATCATACATTCCGGCATGATGGAAACTGTGGTGTTTCAATATTTGCAAGGGCCTTATCATCACTAGACAAATTCCTAGAGACCGATAAACTGAATTCACTGACATTTCCAATTCCAGCTTACATTGATCAAGACAAGCTATTAACTTATTCCATGCTGCAGTATACCCTCCATGTCCCCTGATGGTCACCTAAGATTCCTCAGTGTAGTTGAGGAACTACTTGTTATCAAAAATGCCTTTATAATGGGAGACTTCATAAAATGAAGTACCCATACCAACAGAGTTGAGTATGCCCGGAGATTCTTAAGTTTAATTAAATATACATGTATATGTATATGGGGTACATCTTATATTATCAATTGCCAGTTCATTGAACTGCAGTTGATCAAAACAAAATTATCAAAATTCAACTCACTGATTCTCTGAGATGAGATTTAACATGAGTCCTGTACAGGGAAGGCATGTCCTGCACTCAGCTTGCAAACCCCTCTTGGATGCCCTTTACCATGTGTCTTGAAGAGGAACAAGCCAGATACTTTACTTTTCTTCAGTTAGGCTTGATCCACAATTTGTAGCTTTGCCTATTTGAATGAAACCCATATGTGTGTGTATATATATATATATATATATATATATATATATATATATATATATATATATATATATATATATATGTGTGTGTGTGTGTGTGTGTGTGAATTTGCACTTCATTATCCTTGCTTGATAAGCTTGTTCTTGGTTATCCTGATTCATTAATATATCCATCACTGACTCCTATATCCAATAGCTCTGTCCTATTCCAAAGGCTACTGCTACTGAATAATACCCCAATATGACCCTTCACTAGGTAAGTCCTGTTTCTTCAAATGGAACTAGTCTCTCTGTTAGCGTTATGCCTCATGATGAAAGAGTGGAATGGATAGATGAATGATCCATCATGCTGCAGTTTCTAGGCAGAAGTGGGTCTGTGATAGGTCTGTCACCATGGCTATACTGGATTACTGTACATGACTGTGCAGTAGGGCATTGTGAGGGTACTGCACCATCTCCATGTTAATGTGCACTGTAATAATTCCCAACTGCACACTTAGCAGTTTATCATATCCTATACTCAAAATCACTGTCAGAATCAGAAAATGGCAAAGTTCCTCAGCATGCACACTCCTTTCCTTCTAGGATTCCTCAGCATGCACACTCCTTTCCTTCTAAGATTCCTCAGCATGCACACTCCTTTCCTTCTAGGATTCCTCAGCATGCACACTCCTTTCCTTCTACGATTACTCAGTATGCACACTCCTTTCCTTCTAAGATTCCTCAGCATGCACACTCCTTTCCTTCTAGGATTCCTCAGCATGCACACTCCTTTCCTTCTAAGATTCCTCAGCATGCACACTCCTTTTCTTCTAAGATTCCTTAGCATGCACACTCCTATCCTTCTAAGATTACTCAGCATGCACACTCCTTTCCTTCTAAGATTACTCAGCATGCACACTCCTTTCCTTCTAGGATTCCTCAGCATGCACACTCCTTTCCTTCTACGATTACTCAGGATGCACACTCCTTTCCTTCTAATATTCCTCAGCATGCACACTCCTTTCCTTCTAGGATTCCTCAGCATGCACACTCCTCTCCTTCTAAGATTCCTCAGCATGCACAATCCTTTCCCTCTTCCCTGCGAGAAGAAATTAGCAGGTTTACTAACTCATCTTTCCTATCCCATCTGCATAGCGTCCTCGAGCTCCTGGACTGCTAATTGATTGTGTGCAATCCAGGTCAAAAGCCAGGGCTTCATAATTCCATGCCACAGAGCCAATGGGGTCTATCTTGAAAAAAAAACATGTGTAAATAATAAACTCCTAAATGTGTAGGAATGCAGTGCTCACTGAGTCATAGTCTTGAAAGACAGTGCTAACTCAATTGAAAGCAAATAATTCCTAATGTTTTCAACAGTGTCATCTATCTACCTGTTTTTTGACTCATTTTTTCTCCTTTCCATTCTTTCTTTTTTCTGTGTCATAATAAGGGAGGGGACTGGAGAGGTGTTAGCATATTATAAATCATTCTTCCTTCATTAAATAAGAAAACAGAGCATTAAGAAGTGAATCTAAAATAAAATATTTCTGCATACACTATACCAGTTTTATTTTTATTTATTTTATTTTACATTTGTTGATCAGGATAGTCCGACTGGGTACATGTCCATTTTCAGTAGAGGCCCGGGGAGAAAAGCTCCAAGGTACAAGCAATAAGATATTACATAGTTCATGAACATCACAGTTTAAAGATTATTTATATAATCAAATTATTTTTATCTTCGTTCTACATCATCCCCCCAGCCATTGACCATTAACCCTTTTCTAATTAAGTCTGGGCACATTTCATCCTTATCAGTGTCAGTGTAGACACAAGCTCAAAGAAGAGCTAACAAGTGGCAACTGCCATTAATGTAAGAACTGAGATTGTTTGGTCCTGGCTGTCTATGGCTCACAGAGCATCAGCCTTCAGCTGCAGTTATCTCCCCACTGAGTAACTTGCCCTTCCTTCTATGCATCCCGAATGATACCTCAACTCAAAGTTCAGCCCCCTTAGTGGCTCACATTTCCTCCAAGCTACCAATCCAATGCTCTGATAGCATGCAATGAAGTAATTTTCCTTGAGAATGGCAGAAATACATATGGCCCTAACCCTGCTCCTCTGGTAAAGGATGTGGAGCATCCATGTCACTGATGGGGCCTACTATGCCCTCCCATAATCTGTTCATTTAAAACCCATACACTGAAACTGTTGGTCTGTTCTGCACTACTGATGGCAACAAGCCTCTGATTTGCATGTCAGGTGATACAAAGAAGTTCAGTAAATGTCAGTTTTAGTATAGACCTCTTAGAAGTTTGATCACATCTCCTGTTCCTTTGTGTTATTAACTAGTATAGTAAACAGAATGACTAAACCACCCACCAACCCATAATGGGTGAGCTTGCAACAGCCACATACTCAAACACACCCCATCCATCACCTCTGCTGCACAAGCCACTTGTCAAACACAGGACATCTAGGTCAAAGTTTGGGAGTTATCCTACTCTGCCACAGAGCTGGGAATTTTGACAGATCATTCCATCATTTTCACATGTCTGATAACCAATACATGCATTTATTAAGAAGATGTGAGATGAATATTATAATCATCATTTCGCTATCTCTTATTGAAGTCAATCAATCCCAATGATATACGGACCATTTTAAAACACTGAATCACCACTATGAGAAGCCACCATTCATTAAGAGGAGATAGACAAATTCTCACCATATTGAGTGACAACATCATCAAAGTACGCATCTTCTAAAATCACAGTTGGTGTTTTATTTGTTCTCTAACATGTTTTACAGTATTGGGTTGTGCAGACATGCATGCTACTGGCTGACCATAACTTTTGAGGATGTCATCACTCGATGTGGTTAGAATTTGTCAATGTCATCTTGATGAATAGTGGTTTGACAAAGTGGTGATTTGATGTTTTAAAATAGATCCCCATACAAATAGATATGTGTGTGTATGTACATATATATATATATATATATATATATATATATATATATATATATATATATATCTATATGGGTTCACGTTATAATTTCATAATGCTGAAATCCTGAATTTCAGTATTTCAAAACCATAAAGTCGAACGTCCCAAATCCCGAAACACAAAATCATGAACAGAAACACATCATACACCACACAACACATACATCATCCAACCCACACCACAGCAAACAAAACACACACAATCACAAAAACACAAACAAACCTACACAACATATAAGCAGGGGGGCTCACCCTCCCTATGTGGGGGGCTGCGTCCACCACACACCCCTACATATATATATATATATATATATATATGTGTGTGTGTGTGTGTGTGTGTGTGTGTGAATTTGCACTTCATTATCCTTGCTTGATAAGCTTGTTCTTGGTTATCCTGATTCATTAATATATCCATCACTGACTCCTATATCCAATAGCTCTGTCCTATTCCAAAGGCTACTGCTACTGAATAATACCCCAATATGACCCTTCACTAGGTAAGTCCTGTTTCTTCAAATGGAACTAGTCTCTCTGTTAGCGTTATGCCTCATGATGAAAGAGTGGAATGGATAGATGAATGATCCATCATGCTGCAGTTTCTAGGCAGAAGTGGGTCTGTGATAGGTCTGTCACCATGGCTATACTGGATTACTGTACATGACTGTGCAGTAGGGCATTGTGAGGGTACTGCACCATCTCCATGTTAATGTGCACTGTAATAATTCCCAACTGCACACTTAGCAGTTTATCATATCCTATACTCAAAATCACTGTCAGAATCAGAAAATGGCAAAGTTCCTCAGCATGCACACTCCTTTCCTTCTAGGATTCCTCAGCATGCACACTCCTTTCCTTCTAAGATTCCTCAGCATGCACACTCCTTTCCTTCTAGGATTCCTCAGCATGCACACTCCTTTCCTTCTAAGATTCCTCAGCATGCACACTCCTTTTCTTCTAAGATTCCTTAGCATGCACACCCCTATCCTTCTAAGATTACTCAGCATGCACACTCCTTTCCTTCTAAGATTACTCAGCATGCACACTCCTTTCCTTCTAGGATTCCTCAGCATGCACACTCCTTTCCTTCTACGATTACTCAGGATGCACACTCCTTTCCTTCTAATATTCCTCAGCATGCACACTCCTTTCCTTCTAGGATTCGTCAGCATGCACACTCCTTTCCTTCTAAGATTCCTCAGCATGCACAATCCTTTCCCTCTTCCCTGCGAGAAGAAATTAGCAGGTTTACTAACTCATCTTTCCTATCCCATCTGCATAGCGTCCTCGAGCTCCTGGACTGCTAATTGATTGTGTGCAATCCAGGTCAAAAGCCAGGGCTTCATAATTCCATGCCACAGAGCCAATGGGGTCTATCTTGAAAAAAAAAACATGTGTAAAGAATAAACTCCTAAATGTGCAGGAATGCAGTGCTCACTGAGTCATAGTCTTGAAAGACAGTGCTAACTCAATTGAAAGCAAATAATCCCTAATGTTTTCAACAGTTTCATCTATCTACCTGTTTTTTGACTCATTTTTTCTCCTTTCCATTCTTTCTTTTTTCTGTGTCATAATAAGGGAGGGGACTGGAGAGGTGTTAGCATATTATAAATCATTCTTCCTTCATTAAATAAGAAAACAGAGCATTAAGAAGTGAATCTAAAATAAAATATTTCTGCATACACTATACCAGTTTTATTTTTATTTATTTTATTTTACATTTGTTGATCAGGATAGTCCGACTGGGTACATGTCCATTTTCAGTAGAGGCCCGGGGAGAAAAGCTCCAAGGTACAAGCAATAAGATATTACATAGTTCATGAACATCACAGTTTAAAGATTATTTATATAATCAAATTATTTTTATCTTCGTTCTACATCATCCCCCCAGCCATTGACCATTAACCCTTTTCTAATTAAGTCTGGGCACATTTCATCCTTATCAGTGTCAGTGTAGACACAAGCTCAAAGAAGAGCTAACCAGTGGCAACTGCCATTAATGTAAGAACTGAGATTGTTTGGTCCTGGCTGTCTATGGCTCACAGAGCATCAGCCTTCAGCTGCAGTTATCTCCCCACTGAGTAACTTGCCCTGCCTTCTATGCATCCCGAATGACACCTCAACTCAAAGTTCAGCCCCCTTAGTGGCTCACATTTCCTCCAAGCTACCAATCCAATGCTCCGATAGCATGCAATGAAGTAATTTTCCTTGAGAATGGCAGAAATACATATGGCCCTAACCCTTCTCCTCTGCTAAAGGATGTGGAGCATCCATGTCACTGATGGGGCCTACTATGCCCTCCCATAATCTGTTCATTTAAAACCCATACACTGAAACTGTTGGTCTGTTCTGCACTACTGATGGCAACAAGTCTCTGATTTGCATGTCAGGTGATACAAAGAAGTTCAGTAAATGTCAGTTTTAGTATAGACCTCTTAGAAGTTTGATCACATCTCCTGTTCCTTTGTGTTATTAACTAGTATAGTAAACAGAATGACTAAACCACCCACCAACCCATAATGGGTGAGCTTGCAACAGCCACATACTCAAACACACCCCATCCATCACCTCTGCTGCACAAGCCACTTGTCAAACACAGGACATCTAGGTCAAAGTTTGGGAGTTATCCTACTCTGCCACAGAGCTGGGAATTTTGACAGATCATTCCATCATTTTCACATGTCTGATAACCAATACATGCATTTATTAAGAAGATGTGAGATGAATATTATAATCATCATTTCGCTATCTCTTATTGAAGTCAATCAATCCCAGTGATATACGGACCATTTTAAAACACTGAATCACCACTATGAGAAGCCACCATTCATTAAGAGGAGATAGACAAATTCTCACCATATTGAGTGACAACATCATCAAAGTACGCATCTTCTAAAATCACAGTTGGTGTTTTATTTGTTCTCTAACATGTTTTACAGTATTGGGTTGTGCAGACATGCATGCTACTGGCTGACCATAACTTTTGATGATGTCATCACTCGATGTGGTTAGAATTTGTCAATGTCATCTTGATGAATAGTGGTTTGACAAAGTGGTGATTTGATGTTTTAAAATAGATCCCCATACAAATAGATATGTGTGTGTATGTACATATATATATATATATATATATATATATATATATATATATATATATATAGGGTTCATGTTATAATTTCATAATGCTGAAATCCTGAATTTCAGTATTTCAAAACCATAAAGTCGAACGTCCCAAATCCCGAAACACAAAATCATGAACAGAAACACATCATACACCACACAACACATACATCATCCAACCCACACCACAGCAAACAAAACACACACAATCACAAAAACACAAACAAACCTACACAACATATAAGCAGGGGGGCTCACCCTCCCTATGTGGGGGGCTGCATCCACCACACACCCCTACATATATATATATATATATATATATATATATATATATATATATATATATATATATATATATATACTAACTCCGAGATTGCACAGACACAGAAAGGAAACTCATACCCACACATTCTACAGTCCCTTGCACACACACACAAACATCACATATATATACAAACACCAACACATCCAACACTTACAAACCCATATTTTCACCTGCCTTCCCTAACCCACATGTACAACTGACAAACACATTCATACACACTAAAACTCCCACACAAAACCCTTACAAAACACTGACATACCTTAAATTACACCTAAATCCATACACAACACAAAACACCATCCACTGACAACACCGCACGTAACGTACCATAAAGCCATAACCACAAATTACCCCCCCCAACTATAGGATTGCACTACAGTCTGGAAAAGGGCATAGTAGTGGCAACATGTAGACTACTGTAAGGTAAGTGAAAGATGTATGCCCTTTTCCCCACTGTAGTGCAATTCTGGAGTTAGTATATATAGTTAGGGTGTGTGGGGTGTGTGGGGGCCTACCCCTACATTGGGGTTTTGGGGGCATAGCCCCACATCTAGTCTGTTTTTATATGGTTCAGTTTACAATTTAGTATGTTGAAATTCAGTATTACGGGTTTCAGTCAAATGACTTTTCAGTCTTTTGAAATTTCAGTCTTATGGTCTCAGTCAAATGAGGTTTCTGTCATATGATAGGGATCTCTCTCTCTCTCTCTTCTATATATATATATATATATATATATATATATATATATATATATATGTTTACTATCGTTTGTGCGAATGATAGTCTGTCGGCAGCACTGCTGCCGAAAATCAAAATGTTGTGCACAAAATTTAAATGGATAGGATAGTCAAATACACTTAAGCGAATGCAGTAATGCATTCGCATAAGTGTATTCAACTATCTGCATGGAGATCGCAGTACAGTGGGGATTGGAAATTCATCCATATCCCCACTGTAGTGCGATCTCGGAGTTAGAATATATTAGTAGTGGTGGTGCAGGGGGGTACAGCCTCCCCCTGCAAAAACGTGATATGTCATATAGGAGTCTGATTTACATCAGCTCCTATATGGCTATCACATGATGGTTTTGGTAACAATGTCGACTCAAATGCGTCGATCATTTGGGTCAACATTGTGGCCATCGAGAATGTTTGTGTTCAGTTTTACTTTTCCTTGTTTTGAATGACAAATGTCTTGCCATTCGAACAAACTATAGTAAACCATATCCATATATATATATATATATATATATATATATATATATATATATATATATATATATAAAGATGCCTATGTTAGGAAGAAGTATGCTGTAGATCTGGAGAGAACCCCCAAACAACAAGGATCCTAAAAATATGCTGTTTAGTCCCCCTCTACATGCATAATCATTTTAGATGTGTAACAGCTTAAGGCATTTCTTGGGGAAGTGAAAGACAGTCATTTAGGAACTCTGTTGATTTCCTCAAACACTGATGTATGGCATTCATACATCATCTATATAAATTTAGTAAATACCATTATAAGTCCAACAATATTAATGATGCAAAAATCCAGTGATTATTATCAGTATAGCTGGCAGTTAACTACAATGTTAAAAATGACTCAGAAGGATGACAATGTTCTTAAATCCATAATATGAACTGTTTTCAGTTTTGGCATTGATTCCTTTCCTCATATTGTGAAAAGCACATTCCTGTTTTGTCCTCTGTGGTAACCATACGGGGCAAATATTTATTCTTTCAACTATATGATTTTTACTTTTCATTTACATGGGGGAAATAAGTACAAATAAATTAGAGCATGCACAGATATTGCAAGGGTGGGGGCAGTTTGTGGAAACTCCAAAATTTATATCAAGAACTGCAGACATCTTCATTGTGGACATCAGAGAAACAGAATCAGAGCAATATGTGCCTGTCAATTAAGCGTTATCGTAACTGTGCATTCTTGTTCCATTTCATTATGTTATGTACTTTTAAGGCATGAGAAGTTTCATGGCTTTAGTTGTCAACTGATTTTATGAGTGGCATGTTTGCTTATACCATTCAGGAATATGTACGTATAATAACTTGTCAATGCAGTGTAAAAATAAAGGAGTGGGGACTACTGTGGCTATACAGAAAATTCTATGTATGATATTAGTGAGTAGACTAAATCTCATTTATAGAGAAAATTTGTAGCCTTTGGCTGTTTAGTCCTTCCCCCAGGATGAACCTCAAGCACCTGGGCCACTGATGAGACCTGTCCCTCTAGGACTGCAGGCAGACTCCTTTGTCCTGGTTCATTAGACCAGTATATCTCATACGTTCATAGGTGTTTACTAGGCTAACAACCACAAGGGCCTTTTTAAGCTTAGCTATGCATCCCATATCTCTGACAAGTTCTGCTACCCTTGATAAATGTAAGCATGGATTGGGAGACAAACCATTTACAGGTTACCTGTGTCCATTAGAGATTTAGGTGTCAAGCCAGGGATGAATTGCCAATTTCCCATCCAGTTGTCCAAGTTGCACTTGAATTGGGTTAGGGAGGAACTCTGCTTCACATGGCTGGGGAGCCTGTTCCATAGACGGGGTAGTTTCTGGGATACATACCTGTCTCACCAGCAGGTCCTAGGTATATCACAGGCAAGGCTTAAGTCTTTAGAATGGATAATTCTGGTGTTGTTTGTTTTGTGGATATACAGGAGGTCCATTAGAGTGGGGTCTGACAATGCCCTGTATGCCAGGTATAGATTTCCCCTCAAAAGCCTGTAGGAGACAGAATACAGGGATAGCCCCTTGAGGTGGTCTGCATAGGACATATTACTTACGCCCTGTATTCTTTTAGTGAGGAACCTCTGTGGATGTTCAAATTGTTGGATATGCCTGGTTAGGTACATACCGAAGGGGGCATTGTACTCAGTGATAGGTCTGATTAATGCCAAATACAGTGGAACAATGGCTTCCTTAGACTTAGATGCCATACCTTTGTTAATAAGTTGCACAACATAAAATGATTTACTCACCACTGTAGACACATGATGAAAGATGATCAAAGGCTAGATTACTAGCTATGTGTGTCCCTAAGTCCCTGACTACTGGATAAACCCTAAGGGGTGTGTTGTCAATATGGTAGTTACCAAGGATGGATGACTTCCCAAAGGATACTGTTATGCATTTTTTGGCATTTAGTTTTATTCCATGGCTCTGACACCAGTTGTTTGTCTGTATTAGTCCCTCCTGTAAAACATTTGTTTCAGTGTGAGATTCAATGACAGCTCCTAATTTGTAATCATCTGCAAATTTAGTTAGCCAGAAACCACTGACATTGGCCTTGACTTTTGAGAAGTAAATGGCAAAAAGGAGCGGTCCAAGAACTGATCAATGAGGGACTTCACTTGTGACTGGCCTCTTTATATAGGTAGACTCCCCAATTCTAACTTCCTGGGTCATGTCTGTGTACCAGATGGTAATCTGCCAGGTGACACAGGTTTGTACCTAACATCTTGAGTTTGTCAACAATGCCCAAGTGGGGTATTGTGTCAAATGCCTTGGCCAGGTCAAGGTAGGCAGTGTGAACTATTTTGCCCTCATCCATTGCTTTGGTCACCTTCTCAAAGAAGTCCACCAGGTTGAGTAGGCATGATCTGTCCTTGACGAATCCAAACTGGGTTGGGTCCATTGTCTGGAGATTTACTATATCCCTATTGATCATCTCCATGATAATTCTTTCCATGGCTTTACATATAAGACTAGTGAGATGTATAGGTTCATAGGTGTGTACTAGGTTAAGGCCCTGGAGCTTTTACAAGCCTAGCCCATAAGGATTACCTTGGCATCGTGCCACCCGACCTTAGTTCCCAGTGCCTCTGTTGAGCAGAGCCACTGGAGTGATCCCTGGGGTGAATTTTCTATTTCCCATCCACTCATCAAGATTCCTCTTGAAGAGGGCCAGTGAGGTGCTCTGTTTGACATGTATGGGAAGTATATTCCATAGCATGGGCAGTCTCTGGGTTATGAACCTCTCCCTCTAGCATGTTCTGTTGATTGTGGTAATGAGGGTGAGGTCTCTGGAACATGTGGTGCGGAGGGATTGGGATTTCTTTAGATGTGGCATTTCTAACAGAGCTGGGTCAGACATGGCTTTGTAAGTCAAGCAGAGATTGTCTGTAAGTAGGTGATATGAGACAGAGGATAGTTGGAGTTTTTTGAGTCTGTCCATATAGGACAAGTGTTTAAGGCCTAGGATCCCCTTTGTGATGTACTTTTGTGGCCTCTCCAGCTGTTGCAGGTGTCTAGTGAGGTACATGCCAAATGAGGCATTGTACTCAATGATTGGCCTAATGAGGGAAGAGTAGAAGGAGACAATGACCTCTTTCTTTCTGGATGCAAAACCCTTAGTAATGAGATGTGCCACATAGAAGGATTTTCTGACCACAGTGGCAAAGTGGTGGTCAAAAGAGAGGTTGCTGTCAACCTGTGTTCCCAGATCTCTTGTAATGCCTTCTGTGTTCAGTGGACTACCATTGGTGTGGTAATTCATGGGAACCGGGTTTTTCCCAAAGGGGATGATAACACATTTCTTTGGCATTGAGCTTAAGGCCATGGTTCTGACACCAGCCGTTGGTCTCAGTGAGGCCTTTCTGTAGGATGTCAGCATCACTTGGGGAGTTAATAGTAGCTCCCAGCTTGCAATAATCTGCAAACTTTGTCAGCCAGAGTCCCTTTGTGTTGGCCTGGACTTTAGAGAAATAGATACCAAACAGGAGAGGACCCAAAACTGTACCCTGTGGGACTCCACTCATGACTGGTTGGCAGTCGGACTTGGAGTTAGCTACTTTCACACCATGGGTTCTATCTGTGAGCCAGTTTGCAACCCACCTAGTGATATATGGGTTGATGCCTAGCTTAGTGAGTTTTTCTATGATTCCTGAGTGGGGAATGGTATCAAAGGCCTTGGCCAGATCAAGGTAGGCTTTATGAAGCACCTTGGCTTCATCCATAGCTCTGGTGACTGACTCATAGAAGTCGATCAGGTTAAGCAGGCATGATCTACCTTTCACAAAACAAACTGTGTGGGATCCAGAGTTTGGAGATTCCCTATATCCTTGTTTATTAGGTCCATGATGATGCGTTCCATAGCTTTGCATATCAGACTCATCAGGCTAATGGGGCGATAGTTCCCAGGGTCTATAATTGCTCCTCCTTTGGGGAGATGGATGACTGTAGCAGTGCACCATTTGGTAGGGACAAAGCCTGAGGTGAGTCTGTGATTGAACAGGGCATACAGGTGAGATGCCAGTTCACTCTGTAGTTCATGTAGAACACAGCCAGGGATATTGACAGGTCCCAAAGAAACTGTATTATTGGTCTTGGACAGTGCTGTTTTAACCTGTGCAACAGTATTACTGGGTGCCTGGCAATCTATTGGTATTGTAATTAGTCCTTTGGGAGGGGAGAGAGGGGTAAATTTGGTACTGACTCTGTCGGCCAGTATATTGGCAATATTTGTTGGCTCGATATAGGAGGTACCATTGTGCAGTAGCTCAGAGAAAATCTGGGTATTGCCATGGAGATTCTTTACATAATTAAAAATTTAAACTTCTAGCGTTGAGCAGCATGACCCTCAGATTGCATTTGTTTGTAGCTGTTACAGTGGTAATTTGGTCTTTGGAATACTGCCTAAAAAAGGCACTATAGGGGAAGCAAGAGCCTTGTTCAGAATCCAGAAGCACAAGGGTGACAGATGCAAGCCATCTCTGGCAAAGCATTGAGGTCTGTCAGTCATTTCATCCCAGCCAGATAGATACTGGATCCCTTTAGAATGACACCAGAAACTTAACCAATTGTTGAAATCAATCATTTTCTGCTTGTACTGTGGTATCATTCTGGGTGATGGTAGGATGCTGCTCAGGGCTAGGGTCATACCCACCTGGGCTACATAATCCTGGGCTACATAATCTGAAAGCTCCTCCATGTCTCTTTTCATGTAGTCCAGGGAGGTACATCTCAGATCATTCACCCACATGTACAATGACAGAGTCATATTTGTACCTGTTGTTGAAGGACCTGAGTGTGTGCATTATGCAGTAGATCCTGGCATCTAACAGGCAGCTGACTGTTACTTTCTCCTTATTCAACTTAGTAAGTAGGACATCAGTGTGCCTCACTATCAAGTCACCTATGATAGTGTGTTGGGCATGCTGTTTTTGCCTTAGGGGCTTTGGTTGAGTGGCACACTGTTTAGGAGAGTTATGTGTCTTGTGATTAGTGTTGTGTTATGGTGGTCGATTGAATTTCTGCCTTGGAGATCTCTGATGTTTGGACAGATTTTTATTGAGAGCCTCCATGAAGGTGGGTGTGTGGTTTGTATTTTTATGTGAAGGGAGTGCTGGTGTGTATTCTGGAGGGCTATGTGTTCCATGTGGTGTGGTGTAACTGTTGACCTTCTCTTGACCAGCTATTCTGGTCTCGGCTGGAGAGTGCATGGCAATTTGGATATATAAGTGCATCTCTCACAAGTCTTGAGTGTTGGGAGGTAAGAGGAGAGGGTTGTCAGTGTATATGAGACAGTTGCTACATTGCCTCAGGATGCCCAAGTTCACCAGGTTAATAGGAGAAAGCACAGGGAACTGACTTTAGACATGCCTGGAGGGGTGGGCATTAATAATAAGTACTGGAGCTGTTTCCTTGTAAAACATGTAGTTCTGGTAGCACTTTTTTTTGGTAAAGTGCTAGACTAATAAGCTAGTAAAGTGCAGGAGAGGAGAGAACTAGCAGATCTAAGGGAAAAATTGAAGAGCAGACTTTGGCACCGCTCAGAAGCTTACAAACAGTCCTGGATACAGCAAATCTGTATATGGACTAGATTAGTTACAGAAAACGTGGGAAACATGTGCAAATGTGGGCTTTTAAACCAGAAAGTTGAAATATATTGAAAAAATGGCCAACAAACTACAATATCTGGGCCAGAAACCACTCCTCTTGTGGTAGATAGACTACCTAGGGCTTACAACTCCCACTGATAAGCTTGAAGGCTTCCCTCCAACACAAAAAGGTTTGGGGGAGCTCAGAAGCTTACATACAGTCCTGAATACAGCAAATCTGTATCTGGAGTAGGCTAGTTACAGGAAAGGCAGGAAAAGCACAAACGCAGGCTTTTAAACCAGATAGTTGAAAGAGATGGAAAAACTACCCAAACAGCCAATATGGGTCTGTAGTTTCTAGGGTCTGTAGATGGCCCACCTTTGTGCAGAGGAATGACTGTTGAATTTCTCCATTCCTGAGCCATGAAGCTTGTTTGGAGGGTACAGTTAAACAGTAATTCCAGAGGCCGTGATAGGCCATGTTTCATGCTATTTAGAAGGTAATGTTAAGTTGTCATTCTCGCCTTCATTCTTGCTGGATGGGTTCGGAGCCAATCCTCGGCTCCGACTCGGCCTATACTATAGCTCGAGAGCTATTTTTACCAGCTCGAGGCAGCCCTATAACCCACAATACCATGCGCTAACTCCCCAGATCTCGTTTGCCGCTTCGCTGCGAGGTTGTCTTTTTTTACCGGCTCAGGTAAGTAAGAGATTTATTCTATTTAACTAAAATTTCAGGTAGTTTCTCCAGTTAGTTACCCTTGTTTAGGTCCCTACTAATTGTACAACCTTTTTTGTAGCCCTTTTTCCCTTCTCTAGTTAATTTTTATCTTTGGGCCTACGGGCTTTACCTCAGTTTCCCCACCCCTTATAGTGTCTGTGTGTGTGGGTTTTAGTCAGTTCCCTTAACTTTCCTAATTTTAAGTTGAGTGTGTGTGTGGACTGACTGTGTTTACTGTGGTTAGGACTATGTCCAAAGACACTAAGGTCTCGGGATTCAAGAAGTGTGACTCATGCTGTCAGAAAATGTCTCTGATAGACGGTCACACTTCTTTTGTCTATTGCTTGGGGCCTTTACACCTGCAGGACTCTTGTTCCGTCTGTCACGGGTTTAGTTCAAGAGTCCTGCAGGAGAGGCATAATAAGCTTATCCTAAGTGGCTTGTTAAAGCCTGATGACTCCCCGTCCAAGTCTGGCTTGGGGAAGTCTTCAAAAACTGCCAAACCCTCGGCTCCAGCTTCTGAGTCGAGGGCTGGCGTTATCGAGATGGCTCCGACCTCGGTTCCATCCGTATCCGAGGTGGGTAAAGTGGTATCTGCTCCGAAACCAGCATCGGAGCCAACCCCAGTGCGCAAGCACTCTAGATCCCCCTCAATAGATTCCGTCCGATCGGCTCCGAGATCCCCTCTCCTATCATAGCGGAGTCATAGGACTCACTCATCTAGGTCATCCAGGCTCTCCGATCACGACATCGAGAGGGTGGTCAGTAGGCTCATAAAATTTCAGGCACTAGCCCAAATGCTCCAGAGCCCATCTCACCAGACTGTGGCTCCTTTGGTACTGCCATCGATTCCTCCTCTGACACACCTCTCGAGTTCGGAGCCGGAGTTTGTCGGAACCGTAACCTTTCCCACGTCAGAGCCGATACTCCCACCTTCGGCTCCGGTGTCGTTGGCTCCGACCTCTTCATTGGTTCCTTCCGTGGAGAGGTCCGGGCGCCGGGACTCCATTGTCGGCTCCGAGGGGGCGAGTGGCATCGGACCCTTGTCCGACCTCGCTCTCCCTCTCGGAGCTTCGGCTCTGGTTAGTTCAGCCCCGACATCATTCTTGGAGCCTTCTCTGTCGGTGCCGGGGGTGGTTCCGGTCTCTTCGGAGCCGGGACTACCTTTGGTATCTGATAGGGAAGCCTTCGAGGTGATGAGGAGCATGCTGGACTCAGTGTCCACTCCAAGGTTAAGTTCTGCAGCTCCTCCCTCTACAGTGCCTGTTACAGTCTCTGGCCACCCTCCTATATATGACAGCAGAGATCTGAAGCATAGGGTACCCACCTTGGGTGTCTCCTGCTCTTCTGAGGGCTCCCCTGAAGTTTCAGGGGAACCCCCTAGGAAAAGAAAGTGCAAGAGGAAGCACATAGACTCCCCCGAGTCTGTCACGTCAGACACCGACTTGGATGAGTTGGAGGGTTCCCCCAGATCCCCCTCTGAGGATGTCTCTTTTTCAGACATCCTAGAGATCCTAAAACAGAGGAGAAATTGGTCCACTCTCAAACCTTCCGAGGACGAGTCGGTTTACCTTGACGCTTTTGGATCTCACCCTTCCACCTCCTGGGTGTCTCCCCCTTTCGACCCACTAATGGAGGTAGTGGCTAGAAAGGTGTGGGCAGCTCCTGATTCAATGGAACCTACCCCTAGGAGGCCTTCTAAATTTATTTCTGCACCAGAGGACAAGTCCTTTCTCACCAAAGGCGTTTCAGTTGATGCTATGGTGGTAGCAACAGCCACTAAGAAGGAATTGGCTGATCCTTCTGTACCTGTTCATCCTCCTAACAAAGAGTACAGGACCATGGACAGGTACGGCAAGTGGACATTTGCTTCAGCGACCTTTACTATGCGATCGCTGAACTATTTATGTCATTTCACCCACCCTCAGAGAGACCTGCTCAAAGAGCTGGGTGAAACGGTACAGGATCCTTCTGCTGTGGGGTATCAGGACAAGATAAACTCCCAGCTGGCCACCCTGAACTCCATTGTTAACTCCTCCATGCGGCTTATCTCTTACGCAGCCGATGGAGCAAGTAGGGCCGCTGGCACAGGTGTTGCGTTGAGATGTCACGCTTGGTTGCGACTCTGTAACTTTGCCGATCCCTTCAAGGCATCCTTCACCAACACCTCCTTTGATGGTTCAGAATTATTTGGACCTCAGGTGAAGAATACCCTCACCAGATGCGAGCAAGATGGTAAGACTCTCTCTGCCATGGGTGTCCATTTTTCCACACCTTTTAGACCCTATCCTAAGAGACAGAGAGGTGGAAAGATGTGGTTCCGCAAACCACAGGGAGTCGCGCCTGCCGCACGTGGTGAATTTCCCCCTAGAGGCAGAGGGGGGGGAATAATAACAGACACTGCCCTAGGGGCAGAGGGGGTCCACAGAACCAGGGTTCCAGGGAATCTTTCCCTGACCAGCCCTTTCAGCATCCCTGAGAAGCTGCCCGATTGTCCGCCTTCGGAGGCAGTTGGGGGAAGATTATCTCTGTACCCGGAAGCCTGGCAATCCCTCTCCCAAGACACATGGGTACAGAAGATCATATCCGAGGGTTACAAAATTCCCTTCACTTCCCCTCCGGTACAACCGCCAAGACCCCTACCAGACGTACCACCCACACAAAGGGGTCAGGCTCAGCTAGAAATAAAAAAGCTGTTAACAAAAAGAGTCATCCAGGCAGTCCCAGCAGATCAGCTAGGATCCGGAATCTACTCCAGATTCTTTTTGGTACCAAAAAAGACTGGAGACTGGAGACCCATTTTGGACCTCAGCAGATTGAACAACTCTGTACAAAAGACAAAATTTCGGATGGTAACACTGCAGTCCATTCTACCCTTTTTGGGCAGAGACAACTGGATGTGCTCCTTAGACCTCCAGGATGCGTACTATCATATAAAGATACACAGGCGCTCCAGGAGGTTTCTCCGCTTCCGGCTGGGAGCCAGTCATTATCAATTCAGAACCCTGCCCTTTGGTCTCACCACAGCCCCCCGGGTGTTCACCAAATGCTTGGCCGTGGTCATGGCTCACCCGAGACAAATGGATTCCAGGTGTTTCCATATCTAGATGACTGGCTCATTTCCACTACCACCAAGCAGCATCTTATAATGGCCAGGGATTACACTATTCAACTTTGCAACAGTCTAGGTATTTCTATAAATTTTGCAAAGTCCTCCTTGTTGCCTTGTCAATGTATAAACTTTATAGGCGCCGTATTAAACACCACAGAAATGTCTGCAACATTACCACCTCAGAGAGTGACAGACATAAGGCAGAATGTTCAATCCCTGTTTTAGCCCAACAGAGTTCAAGTTAAGCTAGTATTGAAAGCGTTAGGCCTCATGGCAGCGGCAATTCTTCTACTCCCATTAGCCCGCTTCCACATGAGGCTCCTTCAGTGGATGCTGTTTTCTCAGTGGTCCTTTCAACAGCTACCAATGACTCACAATATTTTGATAACCCCCTTCTTGCAAGAATCATCTCTCCTGGTGGATGGTTTCCCGTCAGCTTTTTCAGGGCAGACCCTTTGTCCCCCCCCCCCCAGTTGCCACAGTAACAACGGGTGCCTCCCTGATCGGGTGAGGGGGCATTATCAGGGCAGGATGGTCCAGGGCACATGGCAACAATCAGAACGCCACTTGCACATAAATGTCCTGGAGATGAGGGCGGTGCTTTTGACGTTGCAAGCCCTTCAGAGCTCTCTTCCCACAGGGACTATAGCAGTTCAAATGGACAATATGTCTGTAGTGTGGTACATAAACAAGCAGGGCGGAACAAAGTCCTACCCCCTATGTCGAGAAGCACTCAGACTTTGGCAATGGGCGATTTCCTCTCAACGGTTTCTGATAGCAATGCACATCCCCGGGAAGTCCAACGTCATAGCGGACAGATTGAGCAGAACTATCCTCATGCCTCATGAGTGGTCTCTAAATCAAGCGGTAGCAGACAGAATATTTCAGAAGTGGGGCCAGCCTTGCTGCGATCTTTTCGCAACTCCTCAAAACAGCAAGTGCCTCGACTTCTTCACACTCTGTCCTCTACCAGGCCATCCCCCCAGAGATGCTCTTGTTCACGATTGGCCCCTGGGTCTTCTATATGCCTTTCCTCCCTTGCCATTGATCCCGCAATTAATTCAGAAAGCAACCACATTGAGATCCAAAATTATCCTCATTGCTCCGTTTTGGCCTCGACAAGTATGGTTTCAGTTTCTTAACAGTTACCTACTGGAACAGCCTTGGCATCTAGAACCCCTTCCGGATCTGTTGACCCATCTCACGGGCAAGCTGCATCAGTCTCTTAATTCCCTCAACCTCACAGCTTGGTTGCTCCACTTCCAGCCTTAGCCAGACTTCCCCTTATTTCTCCTCCTGTTTGTGATATCATTCTAGCTTCCCATAAGTCCAATACTAGGAAGACGTATGCGAGTAAATGGAAGCATTTTTCGCATTGGGCACTAACTAAGTCCCTAGATCCTTTCCATGCACCCATTCATAAGGTTCTAGATTTTCTGGCGGAGCTTTTTCATTCAGGGTCATCGTCGGCTACTATCAGGGTACAATTAGCGGCCATTGCTAATTTTCATGTTGGGCTCTCAGAAACAAATATTATGTCCCACAAACTTTGTAAAGCCTTCCTCAAGGGCATCTTTTTGCTTAGACCTCTAGTTAAAGATCCACCTCTACAATGGGATTTGAATTTAGTTCTAACCTCATTGATTCTGCCTCCCTTTGAACCTGCAGCTTCTTGCTCCCTCAAGCTTCTTTCTTGGAAAACTCTGTTTTTAGTAGCCATAACATCTGCCAGAAGGGTATCGGAACTTCAAGCTTTGTCGATCCGCCCCCCTTATTTGGTCTTTCACAAAGACAGGGTAACTCTCAGAACAAGCCCTTCCTTCCTACCGAAAGTGTCCTCGGAAACAAATCTAAACCACTCCATTGACTTGCCTGTCTTCTTCCCAGACTATGCCAACAGGGCTGAACAGAAATTACATTCATTAGATGATCATCGCCAATTACGGTATTATCTAGACAGGACAAAACAACTTAGAAAGTCATACCAGCTGTTTCTCTCTTATGCTGCAGGAAAGAAAGGGCTTCCGGTATTGAAGGTTACTCTTTCCAGATGGTTGACATCTATTATTGCCTTTGTCTATGAGTTGAGACACAGGCAACTTCCATCTAGGCCTAAGGCTCATTCAACCAGGGCACTATCAACATCAACGGCATTTCAAGCAAGGTTACCACTAGATGCTATATGTGCAGCAGCTACATGGGCTTCCAAACATACCTTTATTGCCCATTACAAACTTGATATAGCCTCCAGAAATAGAGCTGACTTTGGTTCCACCATACTCAGGAGTCTGTTCTATTGAGCCACCCAGGACTAAGATGCTAGGGACGCTGTCCCATCCAGCAAGAATGAAGGCGAGAATGACAACTTAACATTAAGAAGTTGTGTTCTTATCATAACGTTCCATGTTAGTTGTCTTCTTCTCGCCTTCTTTCTTGCATCCCTCCCTCCTGCCCCCTAGCCTGGATAGACTTCAGGTCTCTGAGTCCTTCCATTTCTGGAGATATAACATGTTATGGTTTCCCAGTATCCTTAATGTTACTAGCAGGGAGCCCGTACTTGCAAATGAGGATTATGATATTATGATATTATATTTATACTATGTCTTAGCTTCCAAATGAGATCTGTGGAGTTAGTGCATGGTATTGTGGGTTATAGGGCTGCCTCGAGCCAGTAAAAAATAGCTCTTGAGCTATAGTATAGGCTGAGCCGGAACCAAGGATCGGCTCTGAACCCATCCACCAAGAAAGAAGGCGAGAAAAAGTCAACTAACATGGAACGTTATGGTAAGAATATAACTTCTTATTCTGGGATATTGTCTGGGCCCATTGATGCAGTTTTCCTGGTCTTAGAGACCTTTTCATTTCCTTTTCTTATACCACATAGCTGTTTAACTTTATGATGAAGCTCTTCTCTGTTAAGAAACCTGCCTTATATTCGCATCTACTAGAATGTAGAAACATAGATAAGGATCCGGGAATAAATCGACAAATCCACCATAATCATGGTAGTCTGTACTTTCAGCACAAATAATCTAACATCCTCAGTGCGTGCAGAGGCAATAGGACAGGCTATGTTCCTTGTAATCATGTATTTTGCATGTAATGTCTTGGTACACACACACTAGTTTTAATTGTAATATGGCTAAATGATACTGATTGCTTTTTACACCAGGTCAGTTCAACCCAGTTCATTTTATTGACTAAGCATAAGCACAGACTCAGAATAAATAAAATACTAACAAATACAACTAAACACAAGATTATAAAATGTTGTTGGCATATCAACCAACATATGATTATTAAATTAAAAATAAAATAAAATAATTACTGTAGATGCTTTCTAGGGGTTTGCACAAGTGTATACATACTGAACCCGCGGTGGTGGTGCTGCTGTAGCATTGTCGCCTCACAGTAAGACGGTGTCCGGTTCGATTCTCAGCTAGAGCGTCTTCTGCGTGGAGACATGCGTGAATGGGCGTACCTTCGTTGAAGGTTGTGCGTCAGGCCTGGCAAGCCGGTACATAAAAATCAACTGCCTATCATTGGCGGACCGGAGTTCTGCTGTGACGACTCCTAACTGGGAAAAGCCAAAAGACACAAACAAACAATACATACTGAGCATGTGCTAGTCTGACTTCCATTTTGTAGTAAGCTGTTGAGATGTAAGGATGTATATCTGTGTAGTCTGTTTGTTTATATGTATTTTGTAATGCTACTATCCATCCTGATGTGTTTCTATGTAATAAAGCATATAAACGAACTAACCCAGCTGTTTGTCATCTATACTAGAGAGGGACGTGCAACATGGTGTCAGAAGTGGCATGTCTAAAAAGGACATGGTGCCAGAAGAGGATCCAGATTCTTCAGTTTGGGACCGAGAGGCACTCAGTTAACACTGGAGGAATATATAGGTGTGAATCATCCCTACTGCATGTATAACTTGCAAAACATGTCAGAAATGAATTTCAGGTATTAAAATTTGCTCCAGCTATTTTCTTTTTACAAAGTATGAAATGAGGCATTCAGAATGCTCTAAATGAATTTCTAAGTAATAGAAATATCCAATACTGTGATATATTAACATAAATATTTGAAATAACTATGGAAAATGTTTGAAATAAAGTCCAAATTGCATAAAATGAATAAAATAAGGGGAAACAACCGCATTTTTTTTACTAAGCACTACTTTTTGCGTTAATCAAAGCTATTCAAGTTGTCTGAAGTGTATGAAGTGTTCGCATGTTTGTGCAGTATTATAGTGCAGTTATTTTGCAAAATACAGCCATTATAAAGCATATTTTGCAAAGTAAGGCATTGCAAAGAGTTATTGTGCATTTGAATGTTATTACCAGTGCTGTCTGTGAGCTTGTTTGTATATAATTACAAGGGCCATATTTTTCAGTGCGTCTGGGCATTATTTGTTGGCATGGCAGACAGATTTTGAAAACCATTTCCATTTGGGTTTGACAATAATACTGCAGAGAAATGGAGAGTGTTTGAGCAAGAGTATGATATTTTCATACTGGCTGCATTTTCTGTTAAAGATGGCTGTACCAAGGCATTTATTCTGCTTATTTTAGCTTGTTCGGAATCTATAGAAAAAGAGGGTTCATTGGTGTATGCACCTGCTGTCTTTGCAGGAGAGGGAGAGAACCGTCATATGATTGTACTGGCTGAGTCAAGGGATGACACACAGTGCTTAAAATGTAAATTTAGAGAAATGTGTAACTCCCAAATGAATGTTAAAATGGTAAGGCACTTATTTTACACAAGAGAGCTGGTGAAACTTTTGCAGCATATATAACTGATTTCAGAAATAAAGCTAAAACGTGCAGATTTGGTGATTTAAGGGATGATTTGATAAAAGACAGATTTATGTGTGATGTTAAAGAGTATGCTGTGAGAAAAATTTTGCTTCATGACAGTGATTTAACTTTGAATAAAGCCATTGAGATTTGTCAGATATATGAGCTTACAGAAAAGCACACAAGTATGCTTACAAATGAGAGATGTATGCTTCCATTAACTTCTAAAGCCAATGTTGATAGTATGCAGCACATGGTTAAAAGAAACAGGCCCAGCAAATGACTGCAACTGTAAACCCTGCAACACTCACTGGGAAAACAGGTAGCTTTCTACCACGTTCCACGGCATGCTCTGGAAATCACACAGTCTCAGTGAAGCATAAGTGGGTCAGCAAATTCAAAACATGTGCCCCCACCCAGTTTCATAGCCAACTGTCATAATTCTGGAAGAAGTCATGAGCTTAAATGGGAAAATTTGCTTAGCTTTTGATCAGCAATGTCACAAGTGCAATAAGCGGAATCATTTCAAAAGGTTTTGTAAATCAAAAGGCCCACATTCTTTTATTAAAAGGGAACATTCAAAGAAACAAGTTGATCAGTTAGAAAGCGGTGATCTTACCTTTTATGTTGATAGTGTGTCAGTGCTTAATGAAACAGTCAATGCAGTAGATTTATGGGCAAAGAATGAAGTATTTTGTATTGTCCGGATGAATGGGAGACTCACAGAACTCAAAGTTGACACAGGTTTAAAGTGCAATGTTATTTTGAAGAAATATTTGCTAGAGTATGTGCCGGTGAAAAGCTTGAATTGTCAAAGTATGCGAAGCTTGTTGCTTATGGTGATGAAGAGATTGAAACTGAAGGCTTAGTAATATTTTCATGTTGCTCTGCTGGGAGAAGCTACAACTTGTTATTTTATGTAGTTAAAAGGCACACACATCATTATCAGAGCTCAGAGACAGTTTGAAAATGGAGCTGCTTTCATTTAATAAGGAAGTCCATCATGTTAATTTGAAAGACCACAGCTCTAATTTCGCCCAGTACATTTCCTCTACCTAAGGTGATCTTTTCAAAGACAAACTAGGCAAGATTCCAGTTGTGTACTCCATGAAGTTAGGCCCAAATGTCAGCCCAGTTGCCAGACCAGCCCGGAAAGTTCCAGTAGTTATGCAGAACAGAGTCAAAGGTGAGCTTGATAAAATGGTGCAGCAAGATGGGATTTGTCCAGTTGATGAACCAACTGAATGGGTATCTTCCATGGTGGTAGCTCATATGAAAACCTCAGATTATTTATTTATTTATTTACATTTGATTACCAGGTAGTGTCTGACTGGGCCAGAAGCCCATTTTCAGCGGAGAACAGAAAAGCTCCAAAGAAGATTGCATAGATATACACTTGTACAGGTGATATTTAGATGTGTAAAAAACATGAAATAAACAATAAAAGCTCAAAGTAAGGTACTTGACATTATATCTATAAAGTATATAACAATGGTAATACAATAAGCGTATACGATTCATACAGGCAAAACACAATATATATATATATATATATATATATATATATATATATATATATATATATATATATATATATACACACACACACACACACACACACACATATTTTTTTTTTGTTATTTTGAAGGATAAAAATAACAAAACTGAGGATAAGAAGGCTCATTGCCAAGAAATAATGACAATGGGTAGTTGTGAGACAGAAGGTAGACAGTAAAGGGTAAGATTAGTTTGCTGGGGGAGAACAGAAGAAAAGCCTATGATTAGTGAAATATTCCTTTAGGGACTGTTTGAATGAATGTGTATCACTGATGGACAGAATGTGCTGGTGAAGAGAATTCCAGTGTTTGGCATTGATATGGCAGTATAAGGAAACTCCATGTGAGTTTTGGGTTTTGTTAACTTTCAGCAACACTTTATCAGCAGGCCTAAGAGACTTTAAGTTAGTGTAGGGTTGGACAAGGTCAGATAGAGCTAGACAGGAGTGAGGTTTATATAAGACTGTACGGGCACTTAATAGTTGATTTAGTGTAAGCAGGTTAGGGAGCTCTAACCAGTTCAGCTGGTGCAGATCTTTGAGACTGGTTAGTGGCAAATTTGGCTATTTTGTTAGAGCAATATTCAAGGTTATTCAGTTCAGATTTGCGAAGACTGGTAAATATTTGTGAACAGTAAAGAATGGAATGCAAGATATGGGTTCTGGCTGTTGTGAGTCAGGCATGGACAGTAAAATAGGATTTAGCCCTATAGAGAGAACCCAGTTTGACATGAACCTTTTTAGTTGTTAGTGCAATGTGTTTGTCAAACTTAAGTCCACTGTAAATTGTGACACCAACACGTTTTGTATGTTGGTTCTATTTTGTGCCATTGGAGGAGGAGGAGGAGGAAATAGAGATAGGTGGTGGTTGTTTATTGTTGAGGTATTATAGAAGACCATAAACTTGGTTTTATTGGGATTAAGTATGAGTTGATGGGCTGTTAAGTAGTTTTCAATATTGTGGAGGGCTGCCTGAGTTTTTTCTTGGAGTTCCTTAATAGAGGGGGCAGAGCAGATGAGGGAAGTATTGTCAGCATAATTGTATGAATGAGGCTGGTTTTGCTGAGGAGCTTAGGTCATTGGTAAAAAATTATGAAGTGGGCCAAGGATAGCTCCTTGTGGGACTCCTACACAGATAAGAAGCTGGGGGGAGAGTTTATTATCCCATATAGTGGCTTGTTTCCGGTTTGGCAGGTAGCTATAAAACCAGCTTAGTGCTTCAGGGCTGCAGTGGTAGAAAGCCAGTTTGTTGAAAAGTATGTGATGAGATACAGTGTCAAATGCTTTTGACATATCTAGGAAGGTAGCTGAGACTAGTTGTTTTTTGTTTTTGAGTTGATTTATGATATTAGTAAAGCTAATTAGAGCTGTGCAGGTGCTATCCCTGGGTCGAAAGCCATGCTGTTTATTAGATAATAGGTCATTTGTCAGGAAATAGTTTGTGTATACATTTTTCTAAGATTTTGGCTAGTAGTGACAGAATGGTTATGGGTCTGTAGTTGGATACATCAATAGAGTGGCCGCCTTTATGTAAGGGTATGACATGAGATATTTTCCAAAGGAGTGATACATACTGTTCAGAGATAAAATGGTTAATGAGACTAGATATAGGGTAAGTGATGGAAGTAGCAGCTAGTTTTAGAAAATCACCAGGTAGATGGTCTGCAGCTAGTGTGCAAGGTTTTAATTTAGAAAGAAGATTGTTTACATAACTTGTTTGGATAGGTTTGAGATAGAGGAGGGTAGAACTTTCTTTGGAGGGTTGAGATATGGACAGAGGAGCATTGGGGATTTTGTTTAGTAGAGAGGTTATTGAGTTAATAAAATGGGAGTTAAATTGAGTGGCCATGCAATCATTTGGGTTGGTCAGAGTTGGGGCTGGGGTAGTAGGTTTTCCTGGGATGAGTAGGAGGTTGATTGTTTGCCAGAATCTTTGGGATTTTTTCTGGTATTTTAGCTCGCTTGTTTGGAAATAGGTTATTTTGCCTTGTTTAATTTGTTTTTTGGTTTGATTGCAAAGTTGTTGGTAGGTAATGAGATTTTGTTTACTTCTATTATTCAGAAAGAGAGACCAGGCTCTGCCCCTTCATTTTAGTAGAATAATCGTGTCTTTTGACAACCAGGGAAGTTGTCTGGATTTGGTATGAATTTTTCTAATTGGGGCAAGATCATTAAGTATGCGCGACCTCAACCTGGTCTGTGATATCAATAGAACTTGTTGGCGGGACAGATTTGTGTTCCAAAGACTTCCTCATCTGTGGAATAGACTCCCTCTCCACATCAAGAAGAGTACCTCATTATCCCTTTATAAGCGCAAACTGGATAACTGGATGGGAAACAAAAATACACCCCTGGGATTCCACCTTTGTCCCTACTGGACAGGGGCTCTGGGTGCTGACTTGTCTAAACATGGGCTAAACTCTTGGCTATGCTTATAAAGGCCCCAGGACCAATAGCCTAGTAATGGCCTATGATTCTAAGTATTTGCAGGAAAGCTCTATTGAAGTACTGTACTGCAAGGTCCAATTGAAGAGTTTTTAGAGGTGCCCAGTCATATTTTTGAAGAAGAGTATTAAATAAGTTAGGAGAAAAGTGTTTTTTTATTGTGAATGTAGTGAAATGAAATGTTACAGGAATTATGTGTATGTTTTCTAA
The DNA here is from genome assembly GCF_019279795.1 of Protopterus annectens. Taxonomy (NCBI): domain Eukaryota; kingdom Metazoa; phylum Chordata; order Ceratodontiformes; family Protopteridae; genus Protopterus; species Protopterus annectens. Next base: position 752,634,855 of record NC_056750.1, read on the forward strand.
TCAAGTAGGTTGGGAAGTGATCGCTTAGAGTGTCAGGAAGACACCCAGCATCATAGCTAATATTGGATTTGTTTGTTAAAACAGTCAAGAATGGATTACCTGTTGGTGTGTTTGTTGATGCATGTGGGGTAGTTAATTTTTTGACAGAAATTATACAAGTTTATAAAGTCAGCAGGAGAGTTAGAGGAGCAGGTAAAACAGTCAAGGTTATAATCTCCTGATGATATCAGAATATGTATTCATCCACGAGATTTAAACAAGGTACTAAAAAGACTGCATTATCCAGTGCGTGCAGCCTAAGAAATTGCAGCTTTAATGCCAAATGCCACTGTTTTTTCTGTCTTAGATGCACAGAGTTTATTTTGGCAAATTTTACTTGACAGGAAATCCTTGTTGCTTACTATGTTCAGTACTCCTTTTGGTAGGTACATATTTTTGAGAATGCCATTTGGGATAAATTCTGCCAGTGAAGTCTTTCAGAGTGCAATGGAGCAATTTTTTTCTGAGTATCCATGTACAATTATACTTGATGATATTTTAATTGGAGGTAACTGAAGCTGAGCATGACAGAAAATTTGAGAAAGTTCTGGAAAGTGCTCACCAAGTGAATCTTAAGCTGAATCTTCAACAGTGCAAGTTCAGGTTATGAGAAGTTACTTCTGCTGGTCATTTGTTTACCAGTTCAGGCTTATGATCAGACCCTTCCAAGCAAAAAGCCATTGTTGATATGCCAGCTCCTGACAATGTTCAAGCTCTTCAATGCTTTCTTGTCATGTTCATTCCAAATTTGAACCATCTAGCAGCACCGCTTAGAGAGCTGACACATAAAGATGTATCTGGTAATGGTTGGAACAACACCAAAGAGCATTTGATGTACTGAAGCAGAGAATTGCCAGTCCACCAACTCTCAGATACTATGATGTTCACAAACCAGTTACTCTTTCCTGTGATGCTTCAAAATATGGTGTTTGATGCAGTCATTCTTCAAGAGGGTCAACCTGTTGCCTATGTGTCCAGATCTTTAGCCCAAACTGAAATGCAGTATGTTCAGATAGAGAAAGAACTCTTGGTAATTGTGTTTGCTTGTTTGAAGTTCCATGATTATATTTATGGTCGACCTATCCAGATTGAAACAGACCACCAACCTCTAGTCACTATTTTGAGAAAGCCTATGCATTCATCTCCAGCTAGATTGCAATGTATGATGTTGTGATTGCAAAAGTATAGTTTCAATCTTGTCTATACGAAAGGCAAACTTCTTTATCTTGCTGATACTTTATCCAGTCACCTAGAATTGCCACTGAACAGCATGAGAATGAGAACCTTGATTCTGAAGTCATGAAAGTGAGCAATTTTTCTTCCACATGTCTCGATGAGCTTAGAAATCATACAGCATCAGATCCTGTTTTATAACAGCTCAACCACTTTATCAAGTCTAGGATGGCCGTCAAAGCAATCTAGTTTACCTCAAGAAGTGCAACCTTATTTTCCTTACAGAGATGAGATTTTGTCTGACAATGGCATTGTTATGAAAGGTCTGAAAGTAATTTAACAAAGTCCTTGCAACAATAGTATATCACTGTCTTGCATACTGGCCACCCAGGAACTGAGTCTACTACAAGGAGAGCGAGAAGACTAGTATTTTGGCCTTATATGTCACAAGACATTGAGAGAGTACTTTCATCTTGTTCTGTATGTAATAGTACAAAGCCACATAAACAGAAGGAACCACTTCAGCTAAACCAGATTCCTGAACTACCTTGGTCATCAGTAGCCATTAACATTTTTGAGTGGAATGGTCAGCATTACTTGGTGTTAGTAGACATTCCAGTTGTTTTGAGATTGACCTACTTCCTAACCTAGCATCCAGTACTGTCATTATTAAGATGAAGCATCATTTTGCAGTTCATGGTAGTCCACACAAAGTTATTTCTGACAATAGTACACAGTTTACTAGCCAGCAATTCAAAAGATTTGCCGAAGAGTGGGACTTTACTCGTGTTACAAGTAGTCCTGAGTATCTGCAGTCAAATGGTTTGGCAGAACATTCAGTTCAAAGTGCAAAACAGTTACTAGAGAAGTCAAAATGAGATAATAGTGATGTTTTCCTGAATTTCTTGAATTTCAGAAATATTTCTCAGGATAAACATCTTGGGTCACCTGCCCAGAGACTTCTCCAACCCACTCCAACTAAACAACCAGAAATCAGTTAATATCATCTGTACTTATTTCCCACCAGGTAACAATCACGATAAACTAGAAGACCTATTAAGTTGGCTTTCTCTAAATTATCCACAAGAAACTATACTACTAGGAGACGTTAATACCGACTGGAATTTATGTAACAATACCAATCCATCCTCTCTGATCAACTTACATGGATTCACACAAGTCATCAATTCCACAACTAGAATAAACAAATCCAATAACAAAGAAAGCATTCTTGACTGGATATTAATAAATGGTCCAGAGCAAAACTATAAAATGGGAACCCTACCTGATGACCTTAGTGATCACTCTCTAATATATATAATCAGACATAAAACAAATGTTAACATTTCTCCCCCTGTTAGAACTATAAAACACTTTGACCAGGAACTATTCCTCACTGAACTTAAACATTGTAAATGGGAACCCCTTAAGTCCCTTCCAATAAATGAAGCAGTATCCTACTTCAATAATACCTTCTTAACAATCCTAGATCATCATGCCCCAATTCGTACCATAAGAGTGAAAAATAAACCAGCAGCATGGCTCACAAGTCAGACTAAAAAGCTAATCCTTTCCAGGAATAAATCTTGGACCAAATGGCGTACCACAAAACTCATAACTGATCAGCAAAATTTCAGGCAACAAAGAAATATAACTAAAAAAGCAATCCTACAGGACAAGAAGAACTTCTATACCCAACTTCAACAATCTTCCCTTCAACAACCACAGAAGTTCTGGACCTCTATTAACAGGCTTATATCCCCTGGTAAAGTAGACACACCAGCTCCACTTAGCACCAACTCTGATGACCCTACAAAAATAGCAAATGCCTTTAATGCCTTCTTTACTACAGCTGTACAAAACTTAGCTAATCAACAAAATCCTGACACTGCCAATTTGCCCGCTACAAGCCCCACCCCCCTCCTTTCCACCTAGAACCAATACCCACCTCCTTCATCCTGTCCTTACTTTAAAAACTTAAACCTTCTACCCCCTCAGCTGACAAATTACCTGGGGAATACCTACAACTAGGAGCCTCAGCCATTGCCTACCCAATCTCTATATTGATTAACAGAACAATTAAAGAATGCACTATTCCATCAGTCTGGAAAATCTCACATATTATTCCCCTTTACAAAGGTGGTGATTCTACTGAATACTCAAACTACTGTCCCATAGCTCTTCTGTCTCCACTTGCTAAAATAATGGAGAAATGCATCCATAAACAATTAATTACCCACCTACTCCACCACAATCTCTTAGCATACTGTCAACATGGCTTTCGTCCTTACCACAGTACTACCACAGCCCTGCTTTCTTTTACCAACTGTATCAACACAAATAGAAACAATAATTCCCTGTCGTCTGCACTCTTCGTAGATCTTTCTAAAGCCTTCATATGGTCAACCATAAACTTCTACTCCACCTTCTGAAGTCCCTATCTCTTGATAAATCTTCCTTGAGCTGGTTTACATCCTACCTGGATAATCGTAAACAAGCAGTTCTCTGGCAGAATCATCTTTCTGAACTCCTTCCTACTTCCTTAGGTGTCCCACAGGGCTCTATCTTAGGCCCACTTTTATTCTCCATTTTTATCAATGACCTTCATCTCTCTATTCCCTTCTCTACCTGCATTCAATACGCCGATGACTCTACAATTATTTGTTCTGCATCATCCCAAACTGAACTGCATTCTTTCACACAAAAATATTTCTCCACAATAGAAAAATGGTTCTCTAACCACTGTCTTCTCCTCAACCCAAAAAAAAACAAATTATTGCTGTTTACACCCTCACACTCATCTCCCCCTCTTCATTTTACTTTGGAATCAAACAATGGTACCATTATTTCTCCTGACACTACTACCAAACTCTTAGGAATCACAATAGATAATCAACTTAAATTTAACACTCACATAAACACCACAATAAAATCTACCAACAAAAAACTTGGATCCTTGTATAGAATTAAACAATTTCTAACACCTTTAGCCAGAACTACAATAGCAAGAACTCACTTAATCTCTACCCTATTATATGCCTCCCCCATCTATACTAACTTGTCCCAAAACAATCTTAACAGACTTGCTAGATCTTATAATAACATTGCCAGATTTGCCACTAACTCACCATATAGAACTCATCACTGTCAAAACCTAAAACAACTAGGCTGGCTTGAGTTACCTCACCTTCTACAATTCAACCAACTTATTATTGCCCATAAGGTCCTTTATCAACCAAACAATACCCCTATTCTCTCTACCCTCATAACACCATATTGTAACCTGAAAGCTACCAACAAACAAAATGATGATGCAAACTTCTTTATCTAATAACTCAGCAGGAGACTCTCTATTTACTAACTTTGTTGGGAAAATATGGAATCTCCTACCAATTGACCTTACTGCTCTTACATCTCTCCCACTATTCAAAACTAACCTTAAACATTTCCTCTCCTACCACTGGTTATGCTCTTGTAATAACCCTAACTAATTGCTTTTCTCTTGCTTTTTTCCTCTGTACTACCCTGTCTACTTCTAAATATCTCTTATAATCTTGACTCTTTGAACTTTTTCACTCACTGACCTTTCTACTCTAAACTGCTCTACCTAACCCATCTACCTACCGATCCTATTTTTCAAATACTGTCTTATCCTGTAGATGTCCTAAGTATCCTCTATATAAATATCTTCTCTCTATTTACTGACTTACTTGTTTGGAAGATAGTGAAATCCCTTTTATACTATGTACTAATCTTTGTTTTTATTAATGTTTTTGTTTTTTCAATGTTTTGTTATACACTTTCTTAATGTTGTTTCTATTTTACTTGTGATATTAAATATTGTGTAAGCTTGGAGCTTTTCTCCTCGGGCCTCCACTGAAAATGGACATGTATCCAGTTGGACTAGCCCGGTTAACAAATGTAAAATAAAAAATAAATAAATTCTGTTGAAACAAACCAGAACTACATTACCAATTAGCAGTAGTTTATTGGTTCCAAGTGCTAACAATAACAGAACTGTGAAAGCCCATCTTTTAAAAAAATATCTATCCCAGAAGTCTTATTATGATAAGTGCAGCAAACCACTCAATCCATTACTTGAAGGTGAGACAGTGAGAATGTAAACGTGCAAAGGTTATGATTGGATTGGAGTCGTGAATAGTATTTGCCTAGAGCCGAGATCATACACTGTGAAATCACAAGGAGTAGAGTTGAGGCAGAATTACAATCATTTGATGCTTGTGTCCAAGCCTGTACCACAGCACCTAGCATGTGAGAAAGACTTTATCTCAGAGTGAGTTGTCCAGCGTTCTAGTTTCTGAGGATGTTCCAGTGAATATCCCTGTTCCTGAGATGAATCCTGAACTTCCTGATATGAGTTGTTCACCAAAGACTGTCCCTGTTGCTAAACCCAATTCTGAATACTATGTTACTAGATCAGCTCACATTTCCAGACCATGTTACAGATACACAGCAACGTGGATATGAACACTGTGTTTGTTTCTGATGTCTGTATTATTGCATGTCTTATTCTAATGTCATTTCATTGAAGATAATTCTTTAAGAGGGAGGATGTAGATCATTGTGTGTGTATACAGCTTTAAGAACTTTCTAGGAGCGTGTACAAGTGTATAATTACTGAGCACATGCAAGCCTGACTGCCATTTTGTAGTAAGCTGCTGAGATGTAAGCATATATGTCTGTGTAGTCTGCCTGCTAATCAGTTTGTTTATATTTTGCAATGCTGCTATCCATCTTGATGTGTTTCTATTTAATAAAGCATATAAACGAACTACCCCCGCCTGTTCATCATCTATACTAGAGAGGGACGAGTGACAATTACCATATACAAAAGTCAAAGGGCATCTTATAATGATAACAAAAATGCTCTTTGTAATAAAAAAGTCTTTATGGACCTTTTCAAAGCTTGAAGTAGAGGTCTAACATTGGTAAGTAGGTACAGAATTTCTCAGGCAAGGGTCATTATTTGAAAAAGAGTTTTTATATAAGAGTTCCTTGAGCACACTTTACGAATGTGGGACCCATCTCATTTAGGGCTCAATAATTGAAAATCTGTACTTTACAATGAGACCTAATTAGCACCAGAAGCCAGGGCAGATTCAAAAAAAGTGGTGTTGTAAGAGGAGGTGCTGTGTGCTAGTAAGCATTGATGCTGCAGCTTTCTGCATGGCCTACGTGTACCCCTAATCATCATCACTGAGCTCCAGCTAAAAAGCACTGGAATAGTTGAGATGTGATGAGACAGATGCATGCACATTGTATAGATTGCTGTTTAGAAACTATCATTGGAAGGCCATTAAAATTAAGTCAGGAAGGATGAATGAGAAAGTGTGGATGATGTAGGCAGTGTAAGTACATTTTAGAAGGGGCTGAGGTGATAGTTTTTAATGGAAAAATCATTACACTTAGGCATAGTTTTAATTGTCAGACTATGGGGGTGGTATATCTTGCCAAGTGCCAGGTTTGTGAGGGCTTTTATATTGACAAGTCTAAATCCAAATTTAGGAAAAGGATCTACCAGCATCAATATGACATACTTAAGGGTGATGAGAACAACGTCTTGGCTAAACATATTAAGGACTTTGCCACACACAAGTTTAAATATACAGCTATTGATAAGGTAGCTCTAGGAACAAGGGGAGGGCAACTGGATTTATATCATGAATACAAAGAACTAAAGTGGCAATTGGTGTGTAATGCTAACCCCCCCCCCCCCAGGCCTGGATGAAACTCTAATAGTTGTGTTTTAAAACTGAAAGCTGGGCTAGCTTTATAACAGTGTCAAAAGATAGTTTATATGTTTTTTAAAAAGTTTATAAATGTTTCTTAATTATGTTAAAGATGTGGTTTTCGAGCTAGTTAGAGGTGGTGTTTTGTACATTTATATTTTTTATATATACATAACAAATATATTTATATATATATATATACACACACACACATACACACACACACATCTATATATATATATATATATATATATATATATATATATATAGATATATATATATATATATATATATATATATAGATATATATATATATATATATATATATATATATATATATATATCTGCATTTTTACCACTGTTTTGTTATCCTAGGTTTTTAAGACACAAGTGCTGTTAATTGATAAATTATGTGATCCTGTGGGTGTTATTAAAGGTGTGGGATTTTTGGCATTTGATGTTCTGAAGATGTCAGTATGGTGCTGATGAAAGCGCTAAACAAAGTGGCTACTGGCAGTGTGATCCGTTTGTTTTTTTCTTTAAGTTTTCAATTTATATAGTGATCATAAGGAGTAGTAAGTTCCTGGTTCAGGCAACATTTTACATGTCAAATAAAAGGGATTTTAAGGCACTGTTTCACAAGGGTAGGTTTGACATAATGGTTAAGGTCTTCACCTTGTGGATACAAGGTACAATGTTTGATTCTAACATCAGATTATTGTCTAGGCTTAAAATGGCCCTTTAGGGCAATTATTCTAGTATTCACCTAAAGCCACCCTTCTAAAATGACCTGTCTAACTTAAGAATCTCATGGAACACATCACTGGAGTGTTGAAACAGGAAATCCCTTTCATAGATCAACTATTTTTGTGAAATGTATCTTCCATTAACTCCATTGGTACGTGGCTGGGGAATAACACCCCATTTAACTTCACTTTTTCCTTTAAAACTATCTAGATGGTTTCAAGCTTCCTATTTAAAAGTGGTGTTAGAATACAGTTTCCAGATATAGTTGTTCAGAGACATGTTAACACTGAAATGCATCTGGTACTTATGCATATAACTAGGTTTTTGTTTTGGGCATTCTGTATACATGATAGATATCATGAGTGCACTGAAGCCAATTACTGTAACTACAATGTAGATGGTGTGCCAGTCCTACTCCTGAAAGAATGTACATGCATTTAAGTATCATAAAATTACGCCACTTTAACAATAGCCAGTACTTAGTCATGGAATGTCAGCTAGTTATTCAAAAAAAGCTGAGATTTTACATTGCTAACACAAATTCCAACTTATCTGCTCTGTACAGGATCACAGATATAAAGCATGGAACAATTGAAAGTGTCAAGGTGGTACAAGCAGTGGACTGAGCAGAAGACAAATCATGCCATATAGTATGGCATCCACACTTTCTTCAAAAAATGAAGATGCTAAGGTAAAGGAAATGTGTACTGCATGTCATCAACAAAGGAATGTACATTTTAGAGTGCTCTTCAAGGGGCACCTCCAAATGGGAGCATATGCAGCAGAGAATAAAACCATGTTGAACCCTTCTCAATAAATAAGATATCGGGCATAACAATTAGTACCAGAAAGCAACTTCTGAGTGTGGTACAGCAGATAAGGGGCTGACCACCTGAATGTTGTGAAAGGATGAGGTCAGATAGATCCACTGTATCAAAGGCAGCTGGGAGATCAAATACAATCAATACTGAATACATTACTGATATCTCCACACAAGGAGGTAATTTTTCATCTCCACTTAGAACAATGTGACTGGTACATGACCTCCTGAAGATGGCTTTTCATGCTTTCTGGATATCACTGGCAGGTAGATATGGTTCCAGTTACAGAGAAAGAACTTTCTCAATAAACTGACTAACAAATGGAAGGTTAGACACTGGGCAATAATTTCAAGAGTGTTCAAATGAAGAGGTAATTTCTTAAGGTGGGATAGCTGCATAAGAATGGGGGTAACAAAAGCCTCTTTCTAAACAGATGCAAAAACATCTTCAAAGAAGGTAGATCACTCTTGAAAATGACCAAAAAGAATGCATACAGCAGGGTTTAGCCCACTTCTTTGGACAAGTGGCCAGCTCTCAGGTCAAAATGTGTGCACCTAGTATGAGTTCTATGACTTCAAAACAGTCAACACTGTGAGATCACACCACTGAAATTGCACTAATCTTAAAAAAAAAAGTTCATCAAGAATGGGCAGCTGACCTCTAGCAACTTGATTCACTCTTCTTAGCTTTTAGTGAGGTAGCTAATAGTCTTGAGGACCCCAGTATGCTGGTGGCACTGGGAAGTACATTGCCCCTACCAGGATTGTTAATACAAGGATCAATATTAACAGATTTCTGCCCTGCAGCTCACCTTCAGTGCACAGAATTTTAACTTATAAACATAACTGAGGTTACTACTGCAGGATAGATATCAAAACTTGAATCCTATTAGCTTTACCCATAAAAACATAATTTGACAGTAGTTTGATTTCCTACTTATTTAACTGCACTTACATGAAAACATACAGTAGAATAACAGTGCATTTACAGTTACCAATTGGCTGCCATGTTTAGAAGAGTAACCAAGACAAATATGTACTGCTTCCCCAGAAACAAATGCCCGTGTTTTTTGTATGGAGCAAAGTCTACTTATTCACCCCCATACATAGGCCTATGCTCCCTGTCTCTCCCTAGATATGTACTTACAAAGTGAATTTCTGTTGGCTGGAGAATATGAAAGCATGCGGCAATGTGTACAGGAAAAAGATTATATCTAACACACTGAGAGACAGCATGATTCTGATGAATTGGTAATGCACCTGTGAGACGCATTGAGAGACAACATGCTTCTGATGATTTGGCAATGCACCTGTGAGAGACACTGAGAGACAGCATGATTCTGATGATTTGGTAATGCACCAGTGAGACACACTGAGAGACAAGACAGGATGATTCTGATGATTTGGTAATGCACCTGTGAAGCACACTGAGTTGGTAATGCGCCTGTGAGACACACTGAGAGACAGTATGCTTCAGATGATTTGGTAATTCATCTGTGAGACACACTGAGAGACAGCATGATTCTGATGATTTGGTAATGCACCTGTGAGACACACTGAGAGGCAAGACAGGATGATTCTGATGATTTGGTAATGCACCTGTGAGACACACTGAAAGACAGCATGATTCTGATGATTTGGTAATGCACCTGTGATACACACTGAGAGACAGCATGATTCTGATGATTTGGTAATGCACCTGTGAGACTCCCTGAGAGACAGCATGCTTTTGATGATTTGGTAATGCACCTGTGAGACACACTGAGAGACAGCATGCTTCCAAGGATTTGGTAATGCACCAGTGAGACACACTGAGAGACAAGACAGGATGATTCTGATGATTTGGTAATGCACCTGTGAGGCAAACAGAGAGACAGCATGATTCTGATAATTTGGCAATGCACCTGTGAGACACACCTGAGAGACAGCATGCTTTCAATTATTTGGCAACACATCTGTGAGACACAATAAAAGACAGCATGATTCTGATGATTTGATAATGCACCTGTGAGACACAATAAAAGACAGCATGATTCTGATGATTTGGTAGTGCACCTGTGAGACACACTGAGAGAAAGCATGCTTCCGATAATTTGGTAATGCACCAGTAAGACACACTGAGAGCAAGACAGGATGATTATGATGATTTGGTAATGCACCTGTGAGGCACACAGAAAGACAGCATGAGTCTGATGATTTGGCAAAGCACCTGTGAGACACACTGAGAGACAGCATGCTTTTAATGATTTGGCAACACACTGGTGAGACACAGTGAGAGACAGCATGATTCTGATGATTTGGTAATGCACCTATAAGACACACAGAGAGACAGCATGATTTTGATGATTTAGCAGCGCATCTGTGAGACACAGTAAGAGACAACATGATTCTGATGATTTGGTAATGCACCTGTGAGACACACTGAGAGACAGCATACTTCCAATAATTTGGTAATGCACCTGTGAGACACACTGAGAGACAGCATGCTTCTGATGATTTGGTAATGCACCCATGAGACACACTGAGAGACAGCATGCTTCTGATGATTTGGTAATGCACCTGTGAGAGACACTGTTGGCAGCATGATTCTGATGATTTAGTAATGTGCCTGTGAGACACACTTAGAGCAGCATGACTCTAATAATTTGGTAATGCACCTGTGAGACATAATGAGAGACAGCATGATTCTGATGATTTGGTAATGCGGCTGTGAGGCATACTGAAAGACAGCATGATTCTGATGATTTCGCAATGTGCCTGTGAGACACACTGAGAGACAGCATGCTTCCAATGATTTGGTAATTCATCTGAGAGACACACTGAGAGACAGCATGATTCTGATGATTTGGTAATGTACCTGTGAGACACACTGAGAGACAGCATGCTTTTGATGATTTGGTAATGCACCTGTGAAACACACTGTGAGACAGCATGATTCTCATTATTTGGTAATGCACCTGTGAGACACACTGAGAGGCAGCATGCTTTCAATGATTTCGCAGCACGCCTGTGAGACAAAGTGAGAGACATGATTCTGATGATTTGGCAATGCACCTGTGGGACACACTGAGAGACAGCATGATTCTGATGATTTGGTAATGCACCTGTGAGACACACTGAGAGACAGCATGATTCTGATGATTTGGTAATGCACCTGTGAGACACACTGAGAGACAGGATGATTCTGATGATTTGGTAATGCACCTGTGAGACACACTGAGAGACAGCATGATTCTGATGATTTGGTAATGCACCTGTGAAACACACTGAGAGACAGCATGATTCTGATGATTTGGTAATGCAGCTGTGAGACACACTGAGAGACAGCATGACTCTAATGATTTGGTAATGCACCTGTGAGACACACTGAGAGACAGCATGATTCTAATGATTTGGTAATGCACCTGTGAGACACACTGAGAGACAGCATGCTTTCAATGATTTGCCAACACACCTGTGAGACACACTGAGAGACAGCATGATGCTGATGATTTGGTAATGCACCTGTGAGACACAATGAAAGGCAGCATGATTCTGATGATTTGGTAATGCTCCTGTGAGAGACACTGAGAGAAAGCATGCTTCCGATGATTTGGTAATGCACCAGTAAGACATACTGAGAGCAAGCCAGGATGATTCTGATGATTTGGTAATGCACCTGTGAGGCACACAGAAAGACAGCATGAGTCTGACGATTTGGCAATGCACCTGTGAGACACACTGAGAGACAGCATGCTTTCAATTATTTGGCAACACATCTGTGAGTCACAGTGAGGGACAGCATGATCCTGATGATTTGGTAATGCACCTATAAGACACACAGAGAGACAGCATGATTTTGATGGTTTAGCAGTGCACCTGTGAGACACAGTGAGAGACAACATGATTCTGATGATTTGGTACTGCACCTGTGAGACACACTTAAAGACAGCATGCTTCCAATAATTTGGAAATGCACCTGTGAGACGCACTGAGAGACAGCATGCTTCCGATGATTTGGTAATGCACCTGTGAGACACACTGAGAGACAGCATGCTTCCGATGATTTGGCAATGTACCTGTGAGAGACACTGTTGACAGCATGATTCTGATGATTTAGTAATGCACCTGTGAGACACACTTAGAGACAGCATGACTCTAAAAATTTGGTAATGCACCTGTGAGACACAATGAGAGACAGCATGATTCTGATGAGTTGGTAATGCGGCTGTGAGACACACTGAAAGACAGCATGATTCTGATGATTTGGCAATGTGCTTGTGAGACATACTGAGAGACAGCATGATTCTGATGATTTGGCAATGCACCTGTGAGACATACTGAGAGATAGCATGCTTCTGATGATTTGATAATTCATCTGAGAGACACACTGAGAGGCAGCATGATTCTGATGATTTGGTAATGCGCCTGTGAGACTCCCTGAGAGACAGCATGCTTTTGATGATTTGGTAATGCACCCATGAGACACACTGAGAGGCAGCATGATTCTGATGATTTGGTAATGCACCTGTGAGACTCCCTGAGAGACAACATGCTTCCAATGATTTGGTAATGCACCTGTGAGAGATACTGTTGGCAGCGTGATTCTGATGATTTAGTAATGTACCTGTGAGACACACTTAGAGACAGCATGACTCTAATAATTTGGTAATGCACCTGTCAGACATAATGTGAGACAGCATGATTCTGATGATTTGGTAATGCGGCTGTGAGACATACTGAAAGACAGCATGATTCTGATGATTTCGCAATGCGCCTGTGAGACACAATGAGAGACAGCATGCTTCAGATGATTTGGCGATGTACTTGTTAGACACACTGAAAGACATGATTCTGATGATTTGGTAATGCACTTGTTAGGCACACCGAGAGACGGCATGATTCTGATGATTTGGTAATGCACCTGTGAAACACACTGAGAGACATCATGATTCTCATGATTTGGTAATGCACCTGTGAGACACACTGAGAGACAGCATGCTTTCAATGATTTGGCAGCACACCTGTGAGACAAAGTGAGAGACATGATTCTGATGATTTGGCAATGCACCTGTGAGACACACTGAGAGACAGCATGATTCTGATGATTTGGTAATGCACCTGTGAGACACACTGAGAGACAGCATGATTTTGATGATTTGGTAATGCACCTGTGCGACACACTGAGAGACAGGATGATTCTGATGATTTGGTAATGCACCTGTGAGACACACTGAGAGACAGCATGATTCTGATGATTTGGTAATGCAACTGTGAGACACACTGAGAGACAGCATGATTCTGATGATTTGGTAATGCAGCTGTGAGACACACTAAGAGACAGCATGATTCTGATGATTTGGCAATGCACCTGTGAGACACACTAAGAGACAACATGATTCTGATGATTTGGGAACACACCAGTTAGACACACTGAGAGACAACATGATTCTAATGATTTGATAATGCACCTGTGAGACACACTGAGAGACAGCATGCTTTCAGTGATTTGGCAACACACCTGTGAGACACACTGAGAGACAGCATGATGCTGATGGTTTGGTAATGCACCTGTGAGACACAATGAAAGACAGCATGATTCTGATGATTTGGTAATGCACCAGTAAGACACACTGAGAGCAAGCCAGGATGATTCTGATGATTTGGTAATGCACCTGTGAGGCACACAGAAAGACAGCATGAGTCTGACGATTTGACAATGCACCTGTGAGACACACTGAGAGACAGCCTGCTTTCAATTATTTGGCAACACATCTGTGAGTCACAGTGAGGGACATCATGATCCTGATGATTTGGTAATGCACCTATAAAACACACAGAGAGACAGCATGATTTTGATGATTTAGCAGCGCACCTGTGAGACACAGTGAGAGACAACATGATTCTGATGATTTGGTACTGCACCTGTGAGACACACTTAAAGACAGCATGCTTCCAATAATTTGGTAATGCACCTGTGAGACACACTGAGAGACAGCATGCTTCCGATGATTTGGTAATGCACCTGTGAGACACACTGAGAGACAGCATGATTCTGATGATTTAGTAATGCACCTGTGAGAGACACTGTTGACAGCATGATTCTGATGATTTAGTAATGCACCTGTGAGACACACTTAGAGACAGCATGACTCTAAAAATTTGGTAATGCACCTGTGAGACATAATGAGAGACAGCATGATTCTGATGATTTGGTAATGTGGCTGTGAGACACACTGAAAGACAGCATGATTCTGATGATTTGGCAATGCGCTTGTTAGACATACTGAGAGACAGCATGATTCTGATGATTTGGTAATGCACCTGTGAGACACACTGAGAGACAGCATGCTTTCAATTATTTGGCAACACACCTGTGAGACACAATGAGAGACAACATGATGCTGATGATTTGGTAATGTGGCTGTGAGACACACTGAAAGACAGCATGATTCTGATGATTTGGTAATGCGCCTGTGAGACTCCCTGACAGACAGCATGCTTTTGATGATTTCTTAATGCATCTGTGAGACACACTGAGAGACAGCATGATTCTGATGATTTGGTAATGCGGCTGTGAGACACACTGAAAGACAGCATGATTCTGATGATTTGGCAATGCGCTTGTGAGACATACTGAGAGACAGCATGATTCTGATGATTTGGTAATGCACCTGTGAGACACACTGAGAGACAGCATGCTTCCGATGATTTGATAATTCAGCTGAGAGACACACTGAGAGACAGCATGATTCTGATGATTTGGTAATGCGCCTGTGAGACACACTAAGAGACAGCATGATTCTGATGATTTGGTAATGCACCTGTGAGACACACTGAGAGATAGCATGCTTCCAGTGATTTAGTAATGCACCTGTGAGAGACACTGAGAGGCAAGACAGGATGATTCTGATGATTTGGTAATGAACCTGTGAGGCACACAGAGAGATAGCATGATTCTGATGATTTGGCAATGCACCTGTGAGACACACTGAGAGACAACATGATTCTGATGATTTGGGAACACACCTGTTAGACACACTGAGAGACATGATTCTGATGATTTGGTAATGCACTAGTGAGGCACACAGAGAGATGGCATGATTCTGATGATTTGCTAATGCACATGTGAAACACACTGAGAGACAACATGATTCTGAAGATTTGGTAATGCACCTGTGAGACACACTGAGACAGCATGATTCTGATGATTTGATAATGCACCTGTGAGACACACTGAGAGGCAGTATGATTTTAATGATTTGGTAATGTACCTGTGAGACACACTAAGAGACAGCATGATTCTGATGATTTGGCAACGCACCTGGCAGACACACTGAGAGACAGCATGCTTTCAATGATTTGGCAACACACCTGTGAGACACAGTGAGAGACATGATTCTGATGATTTGGCAACGCACCTGTGAGACACACTGAGAGACAGCATGATTTTGATGGTTTAGCAGTGCACCTGTGAGACACAGTGAGAGACAACATGATTCTGATGATTTGGTACTGCACCTGTGAGACACACTTAAAGACAGCATGCTTCCAATAATTTGGTAATGCACCTGTGAGACACACTGAGAGACAGCATGCTTCTGATGATTTGGTAATGCACCTGTGAGAGACACTGTTGACAGCATGATTCTGATGATTTAGTAATGCACCTGTGAGACACACTTAGAGACAGCATGACTCTAAAAATTTGGTAATGCACCTGTGAGACATAATGAGAGACAGCATGATTCTGATGATTTGGTAATGCGGCTGTGAGACACACTGAAAGATAGCATGATTCTGATGATTTGGCAATGCGCTTGTGAGACACACTGAGAGACAGCATGATTCTGATGATTTGGCAATCCGCTTGTGAGACACACTGAGAGACAGCATGCTTCAGATGATTTGGTAATGCGCCTATGAGACTCCCTGAGAGACAGCATGCTTTTGATGATTTGGTAATGCACCTGTGAGACACACTGAGAGACAAGAGAGGATGATTGTGATGATTTGGTAATGAACCTGTGAGGCACACAGAGAGACAGCATGATTCTGATGATTTGGTAATGCACCTGTGAGACACAGTGAGAGACAGCATGCTTCCGATGATTTGGTAATGCACCTGTGAGAGACACTGTTGACAGCATGATTCTGATGATTTAGTAATGCACCTGTGAGACACACTTAGAGACAGCATGACTCTAAAAATTTGGTAATGCACCTGTGAAATATAATGAGAGACAGCATGATTCTGATGATTTGGCAATGCACCTGTGAGACATACTGAGAGACAGCATGCTTCCGATGATTTGATAATTCATCCGAGAGACACACTGAGAGACAGCATGATTCTGATGATTTGGTAATGCACCTGTGAGACACACTGAGACAGCATGATTCTGATGATTTGATAATGCACCTGTGAGACACACTGAGAGACAGCATGAGTTTAATGATTTGGTAATGTACTTGTGAGACACACTAAGAGACAGCATGATTCCGATGATTTGGCAACACACCTGGGAGGCACACTGAGAGACAACATGCTTTCAATGATTTTGCAACTCACCTGTGAGACACAGTGAGAGACATGATTCTGATGATTTGGCAACGCACCTGTGAGACACACTGAGAGCATGATTCTGATGATTTCGTAATGCACCTGTGAGGCACACTGAGACAGCATGATTCTGATGATTTGGTAATGCACCTGTGAGACACACTGAGAGATAGCATGATTTTAATAATTTGGTAATGTACCTGTGAGACACACTAAGAGACAGCATGATTCTGATGATTTGGCAATGCACCTGGGAGACACACTAAGAGACAACATGATTCTGTTGATTTGGGAACACACCTGTTAGACACACTGGGAGACATGATTCTGATGATTTGGTAATGCACTTGTGAGGCATACCGAGAGACAGCATGACTCTAATGATTTGGTAATGCACCTGTGAGACACACTGAGAGACAGCATGATTCTAATGATTTGGTAATGCACCTGTGAGACACACTGAGAGACAGCATGCTTTCAATGATTTGGCAACACACCTACGAGACACAGTGAGAGACAACATGATTCTGATGATTTGGCAATGCACCTGTGAGACACACTGAGAGACTGCATGTTTCTGATGATTTGGTAATGCACCTGTGAGACACACTGAGAGACAGCATGATTTTGATGATTTGGTAATGAACCTGTGAGACACACTGAGAGACACCATGCTTCAGATGATTTGGTAATGCACCTGTGAGACACACTGAGAGACAGCATGATTCTGATGATTTGGTAATGCACCTGTGAGACACACTGAGAGACAACATGATTCTGATGATTTGGAAATGCACTTGTGAGGCACACCGAGAGACTACATGATTCTGATGATTTGGTAATGCACCTGTGAGACACACTGAGAGACAGCATGCTTTCAATGATTTGGCCACACACCTGTGTATCACAGTGAGAGACAACATGATTCTGATGATTTGGTAATGCACCTGTGAGACACACTGAGAGACAATATGCTTCTGATGATTTGGTAATGCACCTGGGAGACACACTGAGAGACAGCATGATTCTGATGATCTTGCAATGCACGTGTGATACACTCTGAGAGACAGCATGATTCTGATGATTTCACAATGCACCTGTGAGACACACTGAGAGACAGCATGTTCTCAATGATTTGGCAACACACCTATGAGACAGAGTGAGAGACAATATGATTCTGATGATTTGGCAATGCGCCTATAAGACACACTGAGAGACAACATGATTCTGATGATTTGGGTACACACCTGTTAGACACACTGAGAGGCAACATGATTCTGATAATGTGGTAATGCACTTGTGAGGCACACTGAGAGATGGCATGATTCTGATGATTTAGTAATGCACCAGTGAAACACCCTGAGAGACAGCATGATTCTGATGATTTGGTAATGCACATGCAAGACACACTGAGAGACAGCATGACTCTAATGATTTGGTAATGCACCTGTGAGGCACACTGAGAGACAGCCTGCTTCTGATGGCTCAATAACATACCCATGAGTACTGTTGTCACACAATGGCTTTATGCCGATACGGCAATCCATGAGTAAACTGGCATTGGGGGATGGTTGTACCGTTTTTATAAACTACTCTTCTGTATTGGTGGTCTTTCTCTTAGCACCAAATTAAAAGGACACAATGCACAACAAAACTCTGGTCAGGGAAAATCTAACTGCATCTAGAAGTCCACTGATGTTATATTCACACCAGGGACTGGATCACCTTTTGGGGCACTTCCTCTGCTGTAGAACAGACTGTTACAGACCTTTCCTGCATCTGCTGATTGTGCGAGTATCAAAACTCTGATCAGGAGTTTTTGAGATGCAGTGCATTTCTGCAGTACAAACAGTAAGTATATGGCGATGGATAAATTTATTATATAGACTGAACACTACCTTTCGAAGTACACAGGAATTCAGTTTTATGTAAACATGATAATCCCTTAGATACTCTGTGTTTTGGCCAGTTGGAGGTTTTATTTGCAGTTTAACGTGATATTATATACTTTCTTCTGTTGAATAATATGACATATTTTCATTGATGAGTACAATGTACCTTGTATTACTTGGTTAAATACAATGGCCTGGGTTTCAGTGCATATTCATTCTGAAAAGGTGTACTGTGTAATTAGTGATTTGAATGATGCAAGCTTATGTGCATTAAGTGCATCATATTCTTGCTTCCATTTCATGTTCCATCTATTATTATTATAATCAACAATCAGTAAACAATAGCTTATTTTCATGATCATAGATTAAACCCTAATAAATAACCTCTAATAGCATAAAGTGACAGCAAAGAAAATTACGACTGGCATAACGTAATTTTGACAATGACAGATATAATGACCCATATATGACATCTTTTAGACTGCACAGGCACTTAAATAGTGACAGATTCATCACTGGAGTATTCAGGTCTACTGTTTTTATTTTTAAAATGAGTTGTAAAACTTAGCTGTCAAGTATTTTTTTTTTTTTTTGCATTGTATTGTGTCAAATTTCTTTAAACAACATCCACTATCAGGCTTCAATACTGCTTAACCCAAATTAGTCTGAAAATGTTACTTGTCACAAAATACCTAGGTGGTTAACAAATAAAATAACTAAATATAATGAAATAGAATACTGTCCTCTTTTAGAATGCATTTCAGTATAACATTTTAATTGTGAGTGTGCCACTCAGAATTCTAAGGCAAGTCTTATGAAATTAACTCATAACTTATTTCCTTCTTCGGACATTGGTAGTTTGATGGTGACTGCATTAGCAAAGGAAAAAAAAATACTTTCATTCACAATGGGTACTTGAATTGTTAATTTATTTATTGATTGATTTAATTTTATTAACTGGACTAGACTTTTCCTACACTGTCAAAGGAGCTAAGGGCACATTTAATGTGCAGAGCTGCAAGGAAAAGCATCGGAAAATAAATCATTTCTCTGGTAATTTCTGTTTCAGAAATGTATATTTTGCATTCATGCCAGTTAATTAATGACATTGCTGAGACTGCATGAATGTAACATTCAAGAAAATACAATGCATTAGTAAAAGACCAAACATAATTTCCTGAAAAATCAGTTAAACTAGCACTAATCTTGAAATACTATCGAATCTGATAAAGGTGACAGACTAGCCGTCTGCTTCTTCCAGGAAAGTTAAGAAATGTGGTAGAAGCATACAACACTTTTCCAAAAATAACAATAGCAGCAAATGCAAACATCTTGGGTGGAAATGCTATGTAAATTCATCACAGTCCAATTTTGTCACTTTCTGAATCATTCCCACACTTGCAACTTCTTACAGCATGAGGAATTTGTAAAAAAAAGGACACTCTGATGCTCTTTTGGTCAGGTTGCTTGCCATTTTTAAAAAGAGACAAACATTTTCTGCAGTAACACAGGCAACAGATAGTGTATACATATGAATGCAGCCAGAATCTATTGTCTCATTAATTAAATGCAGCCTGAGTCAGCTTGACGTAATTGATCTGGAAGCTAGTGACCAGTGGAAGATTTATATTACGGCATGCAGAGTAATTATAGGATATCACATTGTTCAAAATATGTAAATATGTCTGTAACACTGTTGCTTTGATTTTATATACCTGCTTAGAAATTTCTACCTTCCTGAAAGATCTTAGTTTTGTTCCATAATGAATGGGATACTAGTGTAACAAAATCTGGGTTCCTGTTGAAAGTACAAGGACCACAACTGCAATTCTAAGATCATCAAGTTTGACTATGTGAAAAGGATATCTATCTGTCTAGCTATCTATTCATATGCATATATGTATGGATCTATGTCAGATTATTTAAGTTCCGAAACTTTGAAATTCATGTGGCTGAAACCATATGATTGAAGTTTTGGAACTTCAAACATTAAAAAAAATTCTGTTTTTAATGTTTTCGCAGTGGGGCAAAAAAAACCTGCACCCCCCACACCCCTTGCTAATTAAATATTCCAACTCAATGATCGCACTACATTGTGGAAAAGGGTACATTTCCTGTTCTTTGCTGTACCGCTAGCTCCATTCAAAATGTTCAAAGTTTCCAAATTTCGATTATATGTTCCTGACCATATGACTTTTGAAGTTTTGAAACTTCGATAATCTGATAGGGACCCGTATGTCTATATATATATATATATACACACATATGTATGCATATATTTTATATATATATATACATATATATATATA